>NW_027192587.1:42526-158453 GCF_042370625.1 Thermothelomyces heterothallicus | reverse complement strand
TGTTGTTGTTGTTGTTGTTGTTGTTGTTGTTGTTGTTGTTGTTGTTGTTGTTGTTGTTGTTGTTGTTGTTGTTGTTGTTGTTGTTGTTGTTGTTGCTGGGAGGAGTCGCCGCCGGGGGTCGTGGCACCGGCTGGGGTGCCTGTGTTGCCAACTGGCGTCGACGGGTTTCCGGACTGGTCCGGGGAGAGGACGGATGGTGGCTGCGGGGTGGAGACTGGCGTCGTGTAGAAGACGGAGGGAGCGGATAATGGAATCGTAGCGGCGGGAGGGATAAGTTGGAGGGATGGGTCGGTTTCGACCGTGAGGAGGACTAAGCTAACACTGGCACGGCTCTCGGCCTGGGCCATGGCCGTCCAGAGCTCCATTTCGTGTTGGTCCATCGGGCCGCATTTGGTGACGACCACGCGCCAATGAACTTTGCAAGTTGAGATCAGGTCGTGCGTCGTTTCCCAGATCTCATGCAGGGCATCCCCAAGAGCCCTCGACAACGGTCTGCCTCGCCTGCCGAGGCAGTACGAAGCCATTGACTGAGTGCTGCCCCTGTTGTCTGTCCAGGCGGCGGTGACCCAGCGCTCGTCGACGCTCCTCGCGTAGGCGACGTGGATGCACGAGTTCTCCCGGAGGAGGTTCGGCGATGGCGTGGCGGCGAGCTTGAAGTCGATCCCACGAGGCAGGGCTCGCTCGAGCATGATAGCCGGCGAAGGCATGGGGCCGCCGAAGAGCGCACATCGATCATAGGTCTCGACGCAGAGCCTAGCGCAGTCCGACGGCGACAGCACGACCAGTGACGTCTCTGTTGCCACGGCATCGAGCGGTACGAGCTGAAGCACCAGCTCATTGGTCACCTGCTTCTTTCTGTCCGCCATGCACCGCTTATACTGCTCGAAGAGCTCCTGGAAGGCAGAGCACGAGTCCACAATCGAGCCGGGGTTGTCTGGCGCGTATGCAAAGTAAACAACCAGGTTCCTTTTTGACATGGATAAGCCAGAAAGAGACATGGCGAGATTCGTCATTTGGTCGGTGTACGCCGATCGTGCTCGAGGCTGGTTGAGTCCCGGAGAGACAGCATCATGATCCGACGAGAGCAACACGAGACCGTCCACAATGTTGCCGATGGTGGGCAACCTCTCAAAGGGCCCCAAGTGCAGGGACTCGTACGTGCTCTGGACCCTGTCGAGGAACGCAGAAGCATTGTCCTGCATGCCTTGGGCCTGAGGAACGATGCACACGGCCACCACGCTCTTGGGCCCTAGCACTGGCCCAAGACCTAGCATGTCCCAAAAGGAAACGGCCGATGGCAGGACCGAGAGTTGAGTCTCGTAACGCCGAAGCTCGACGTGAGGGGTAGGAATCAGAAATATGCTCGGCTTGGGGAACTCAGCCGGCCGCACCTGCACCCTCCCGTTAGGCTGTACGAGCAGGGGCACGTCCTGAACCTCCGCCAGCGGACGGAGCCGGCATCCGACCGCCGCCGCCAAGGACCGTGGTAGGGCTTTTTGCAAACCATTTATGGAGCAGCGGGTTGCCTTGACCAAGCTTCGGCGCAGATCTTGGACCTCTGAGCTTGGGCGCTGTGTAGCCAGTTTGAGAAACCCGCTTGCTGCTTGTTCGGTCAGAATCTGAGCCACGGTGATGAAGTCCTCGTCGGAGCTAGACATCCGGAGCGGCACCGGCTCCGGATCAGCAAAGTATTTCGAAAGGGGAAAATCGGGAATTTCCGAGCTGGACAACCGCGAAAGGTCGACAGGACCGCAGCCTGGGGAGTCTGCCGATATGTTTTCCAGTTCCCTGAACGAGGCAGCCATAGAAATGACGTCGTCTTCCGGCCGCCTCCGCAGCACGCTCGACTTGGCTGGCGAGGAAGCACGCCCTAACTGTTCCATCGCATCCTCATCCAATGATGGCGAGCTGTCGTCGTCTGACTCCGAGCGCGAGTCATCTTGTTGCTTCGAACTGTTAGAGTTGGCACTTGCCAACTTTGCCAAAATGGAACTGATATCTGAAGGAAGCTCCTTCAGATTCTTGCGCTGCTTTATTGAGCCGGAGCCTCTGCCGGGAGTAAGAGGACCTCCGGGTGGAAGAAGCCTGTTCTCCCTTTCCTTCAGCGCCGTGGATGTGAAGTCAAACAGCCCCCTTTCCCCGTATTTTCTGATAGCGGGTGACAATGCTGGATCAAAATCCACTTTTTCAAAAAGGCTGGGACGCCGAAAGGGCTCTCGTCGCTTCGATATCGTCAACGACGGAGGGCGAATCGAGGCGCAGATCCGTTTGAAGACGGTTTCGCGATTGAAGGGACTAGGATTCCTCTTTATCCCGACCGCAGAATTACGATTAGGGCATTGTATATTAGTAAGCTGCCGATGTTCCTCAGCCAGTGTGCTGCGGGCGCGCCTCAACTCTGGTTTGGTGAATTGAGGCGAGATTGGGCGGGCATCCATCTTGCTATCCGTTCCGGCCGAGCCTTGGGTTTGCTCTTGGAATCGGTGATTATCGTTCTCTTGGTTCTCCATGGTGGATGTCGCTAGTTCCGGGAGCCCGGTCAAGTCCATCTCGCCGGCACCAGGATTCTCGTCGAAAAAATTGAAGTCGGCATCTGTTAGTTCGTTCCCTTCAAACATGTCTTCGCCAAGGTCTCCGAACAGATTATCCTCGCCAAAGCTGGCTGTTGGCTGCTCCGGCCTGGTATCAGCGCCTTCCCAGCCGGCGTTGAAGCCATCCGGGGCAGGGGGGTCGCGCTGGGTGGCCGTGAGGTTATTTCCGGCAGCGGTCGTTGTAGGTTGGCCGTCCGGGCTCTGAGTCTGGCCGTTATCAAACGACGGTGTAACCCCCGAGAGCTGCACGCCATCCGGAGGAGTCGGGTACATGGTGCCTGTCGCACCGGGCGGCCCTCCGTTCGCAGAGCCGCGCCAGAGAGCCATGGGCGAGAATCCGTTTGTCTGTGGATTGCCCCTCACGTCCGGTTCGGGATGGTCAAGCTCTGAAGCCACATCCTTCTCCTTCTTCCTCCTGGAGACGGCATCTTCCCTCTCCGATACACCCTGGCACCATAGTTTCGCCTGGTCCAGGGGGTCCAAGTGGGCAGTAGTACCCGCTGTCGCGGGCAGAGCCTTTTCGAGCGACACATCCATCATGGTCTCCATCTTGCGTTTGCGGAAACATAGCACGGCGGGCCATGGTGCGGTTGTGCCGGAGCCAACAAGCGGTGTTCTTTTCCCATCTGGCCTTTGCTCGTATGGTTTTCGTTGGAAGAAGTGGATGTTCAACCAAGAGCAACCGTCCAGCAACGATGGGGACATGCCGCTCATCTGGAGCAGCTTGCAGCAGGTCGTCTTCAGTTGCAGGAATTTGTCGCTGTGATCTGACCTGAGCCGGCTGACTTGGGTGTCCGGTGACTGGCCAAACCCGCTGTCGACGACCTGGTTTTCGGTATCCACCACGCCCTGCAGGATACCGAATGTTCCAAACGGTGCAGCAAGTACGGTTGGCCCAGCGTGCAGAAGACTCGACCGTAGGACATCAGCAGAGGAAACCAGCCCCTGAAGGATAGACACGTGGAGAGAAATAACTAGCGACCCGGTGGTGGTCAGATAGGTACGGAAAGTGGCGAGCGCCGAGCTGCGTGGCGCCTGACCCCAGTCGGCATCGCCAGAGTTGAAGACCTGGGGAGGCAACAACGCAGAACGGCTGTTCAACAAAATGGCGCCAACGGCGCGGCAAAAGTATGACGTGAGGGATGACAAGACGGCAGTGATGAAGAACTGGTAGATCTCCCGCGCCGGAACAGATCCGTATCCCTTAGCGTTGCCGACCGGAGTTGACGCAACTTTGCCATCAACGACCACAGGAGTAGGAGGGAAGCTGAAGGATTGGGCCCCTCTCACAGTCATGTCCAAGGCAGAGCCATTGGACGACGAGCTGCTCGGCGTGTTGATGGTGCTTGTTCCTAGCGGCCTGTTCTTCAGGAGTCCGACGGGTTCCAGGTTGCCATCCCCAACGACGCCCAATGGATAGCCACAAACCTCCATTCTGTCGTGAAGACCGAGCCGTTCGGAGTGGCTGGCGGAAGTCGAGTCGCCAGAGAAGAGGTAGAAGCACCATATGCCGCGCCGGACGGCGTCCATGTAAACCAGGTGGCCATCGCTGCGCAAGGCATCCTCAACATCGCTCGCGTTGAAAGTGTAGGCTGACGACTGGGCCGCGATGGGCTCGTATATGCGGAAGGAGATGGCCGAGAGGTTACTCTGCGAAGGAGGCCCGTTAGCGTCTCGTCGAGCCAAGGAGGTTTGAGAACAGTACAGCCAGCTACTTACAATCAACAGCGTGTTTGTCTCATATTCCCCTGCGTCCATATCGGGGGATGTGCCGCACAAGAACGCGGGCTCGAAGGTCGGGCGGTCATTAACCGGGGCCGGTAGTCAGGGGCGCGGTCTGTGGAGAGCTGGCGCATACGGACAAAAGCTCACGACAAGTGGAACTCGGATGGAAAAAGCAATCGTCGGGGGAGGTGATCGGTCGGTTTCTTCCCAGCGCCAGGTGAGTTTTTGAATTGTGGATGTCGTGTTCTATGCGCCGAGCTGCCGAGCTCCATGGCAGCGAGAAATAGAGAATCGGACAGCCCCCCTCCCCGCAAATCACAAACGATCAGCAGCCATGGATAGAAGTCCGAGCAGTCGAACCGAAAAATAGGAGAGAGTTAGTGACGACTAATCCGTTCTCGGGATCACTGGAACGAAGGTCTCAATTCGACATCGGAAAGGACGGGTTGGGTTCTGCAACACACAGATATCGACGACGCTAACAAAATCCCAATGCGATGAAGAGAAAGCAGTTCTGCGATGGCGGATGTATGCTGTATGTCTGGTGCAACTTGAGGCGCTTCTTCAAGTATGTCGTTGCAAACTACCCGGCCTGAGGCTGGAAGCAATGTGCACACAGTGCCGAGTCACCACAAGTCAACAGGGTTACCTCAGTGTTGCCAAGCCACCAAGCTAGGAGTGGCACATGCCCCGTTTCCACTGCGTTGGTCGAAGAAACGGGGTGTTTGGCGTATGCACTAACTACCTGCAAAAGAGTTCCTTCCGCAGAACACATGATATGTTCTAGCGAGAGACCATTTTCTTCTATCACGCTTGCATCTGCTTCGATTGTTGGTACGTTTGTTGGTCAGGAACGACTCAACATAGTTAAGTGCTTGGTGCAAAAGAGACATAAACGTGAGCAGCGTAAAATTGCGGGAACCAAGATCAATACAGAAGACGCAGTAGTTATTAGATACTTGCACTGTATAACACAATCTGGAGGACATCCCCACATAACTACGGAGTAGCGGATGCTTAACCCAATCTGATCTCATCATCAAAAGCGGGTCAAGGGTAACTATCTCGTGTACATAATGTATGGGTTATTCCGCTACACTAGTTATTTACACCAGCAAAAACGCTCCCCGCCTTCCCGTCTTGGTGGGCGGTCGAAACTTTTTGGTTTTCTGCCCCCGCGAGAGCAAGACCTCGCCGCTTTGCGACGCCTGGGTTTCCTCCATCAGGCGACATCACCACCCACGATGAAGTTGACAAATCCGGGTCCGGTACCTGTGTGAGTTTTTGTTGCTCACTGTATTTTTCGTTTATACAAAGTAACGCAAAAATATCCTGACTAATGTCAACAGATACACCGTCGCGGGGCCCTCGACGGCGAGGCCGCTGCCAGACTGGCTCGCGCGCCGCAGGAAGAGATCGTCGAAATACGATCCCGAAAACCTCAACAACTTCGAGCTACTACAGGAATTCGAGTTTGAAGAAGGCAAGTTACGCTAGTGACTCCATGTTCTGATTTGGCCGTCTCGAGTCTAACATCAAACCTTAACAGCAAGCAACTGTGTCCGAGTCAGCGAAGATGGCAATTGGATCATGAGCACGGGGACATACAAGCCCCAGTTTCATGTTCACTCAACTCAAGAGCTCTCCCTGTCTTTCTCCCGCCACACCAAGTCCGAAAACACGACTTTCGTCTTCCTTAGCTCTGACTACACCAAGAGCGTGCACCTTCAGAACGACAGATCGCTAGAGTTTCACACGCCGATGGGATGCCACTATGAAGTTCGCTTACCACGCTTCGGCCGAGATCTTGCCTATCTGCGCCAGAGCACCGAAGTTCTGGTCCCGGCGGTTGGGTTGAGCGCGGACGGGTCTGGATTCGGCGAAGTATTCCGGTTGGACTTGGAGAGGGGCCAGTTTCTCCGCCCTTGGCAGGTTGATGTCGGCGAAGACGAAGCTGGAAGCGGTTTACAAGGGAGCATACATGTGGGAGCCGTCAACGTAGCAGCGGTCGCAGAGAAGTCGCACGGTCTCTGTGCGTTTGGCACATCGATTAGCACCGTCGAATTCTACGACCCTCGGACAAAAGGCAGGGTGGCAGTTCTTGGAGGTCACGACGGCGAAGTCACCGCTCTAGACTATAGCGATGATGGCTTGTCGCTTGCTCTGGGGACAAGTACCGGCCAAATCCGCATCTTCGATCTGAGAAACCCACGGCCGCTTATGAAGAAGGACCAGGGCATGGGGCTTCCGATTAAGAACCTGATCCATCTGAAGACGCCTACCGAGGAGCGGAAGCTCCTTTCGGCCGACAAGCGGATTATCAAGATCTGGGATGAGCAGACTGGGGATCTCTGGACATCGGTAGAACCGCTGGTCGACCTCAATTTCGTCACGCATGTGCCAGATTCCGGCATGATTTTGACCGCGAACGAGGTACGGGCTTACCGGTCAGGCACCTCGTGGATAGGCTTGCTAACAATCGGCTACAGGGCAAACAGATGCACTGCTTCTTCATTCCGAACTTGGGTCTCGCCCCGAGGTGGTGCCACTTCCTTGACAATCTTGTTCATGAGATGGAGAACGAGAAGCAGACCGAGACCTACGACAACTACAAGTTCCTTACCAAACCCGAGCTCAAGTCGCTCAGCCTGGATCACCTCGTTGGGAAGACCAACCTGCTCCGGCCCTACATGCACGGCTACTTTGTCGCTGCTAAGTTGTACGACCAGGCCCGTCTTATTGCCAACCCGTACATCTGGGAAGAGGAGCGGGCAAAGAGAGTCAAGGAGAAGATTGAGAAAGAGCGTGCCAGCCGCATCAGAGGCGTCAAGAAAGTCAAGGTCAATCAGAAGCTGGCCGACAAGATTCTGCAGCGGCAGGAGAAGAGGGCTAAGGTGGACCTTGAAGCCGAAATTCTTGGCGACTCTCGTTTTGGCAAGCTCTTCGAAGACGAGGAGTTCAAAGTGGACGAAACGAGCCACGAGTTCCGAGCGCTCAACCCCAGCACCAAAGTGGAGGGCGCTCCAGAGCAGGATGCCCGTTTTGCTACCGATTCCAGTGACGAACAGAGCGATTCCGAAGCTGAACGCAAGCCCAAGAAGCCGAAGAACGATGTGGTTATGCAAGTCTCGTTGTCGACGGCACGGGGCGGCAAGATCAGGGACACGGCGATTGGAGAACGGGAGCAGAAACAGACGCGTACAGCCAAGGTGCGGACTGGTGATGTTGTTGGAGAACAACAAATCACATTCGTACCGGAACCCAAGAAGAAGAACAAGCCGCAACCAACACCCGAGCCGAGCAAGCGCCAAGACAGGAGGAGCGCAAGCAACAACACCTTCCGCCGATTATAGACCCCCCTTCGCCTCTTTGCACGCCCTATGATATACAAAGAACATCGCGATATCCCTTGATTCATTGTTCCTGTGAAACGACTCGATGGCCGCGAGCGCAAATCGTCTTTGGCCTCGTTTGCTTTTCATCAAGGCTTCAGAGACAACCTCGGTCCACATTCTCAGCAGTCGTCATCCGCCAAAAAGCCTCGGCCGCCTCATTGTCTCACTTGCGACTGAAATTTGCTCGCTTCCTCTTCGGGTTTTCCAGGCCCTTTTCTAAGTCGAGGTGCTCAGGCGTGATCTTGGGCGTCGGCGGCACATCAGCCAACCTGCTGTGCCCTTCCTTGACTGATTTGGGGAACTCGGTCCGTCGCGGCGTCATGACGGTGACGACTTTTCTTGCCGATCTCCGTATTGTTTCTCGGACTGTCCACTCGCGCTTCTTGGCGACAAAGAAGAGGACCGAGGTGACGACTATGGGAAACACACGTTAACTTTGAACACGGGCGGATTGGAGAGGAGGGGAGTATGATTGTTTGAGGGGGGGAGTGGGAGGGGGGCTTACTGCCTAGGATGGCGACCATGACAACGACGACGATGATGGCGATTAGGGCGCCACGGGAAAGGACCACGCCGCCGGTAGAAGGGCCCGCCGCCCCAGCGTCACTGCCGTCGAATGCCCCGTCAGACCCATCGCTGCCGTCTGCTGCGAGGGGGAAGGTGTCCATGTCCGCCATGGTCCTTCTCTCTGTTCGGATATATATATTGGCCTAATTGCCCGTGCTCTGCGACTTGGAGCAAGTCGACAAATCGATTTGGGTTGTATAAGACGATGTTAGACGATAATTATCGTATGACCGCGGGACCAGCTGCGGCGAGATGCGGGAGAATGAGAGGAGCTGAAGATTGTGAAGAGAGGGAAAGCTGCGTGGTTTCGGCACCAGGATGTGACGGGCAAGTATATGAGGCGAATTACTGCAGTCGGTTTGAGGGCAACTAGGCCAAGAGGGTGAAATCGGCGACTGGTCACACACCAGAACCAAGTGATCGGCCCCTATAACAACCTCAGTATCGCCAATGGCTTCGTACCCTCCCATTCCCCAATCAGATAGCTACCGTGGCTCCTACTCGTACCGGATGAACCCACGTAGGATCTGTGACAAAAGGTGCATCTCGTCCTCTGTGCCTGGTTTGGTTCTGCAGCACCACATCCCCTGCGTCACTCTCGGCATTTGCACGGCATTCCACTGCATTTACGAAGTACCTCTCACTTCCTGATGGAGGCCCTCTATCACTTCACTTCACACTTTCTGTCCCGCATTCTCGCAATCCCATTGGGCGACGTAGTCGATCTTTTGTGATCTCACAAGCGCCCGCCCATGTGGCGGCACTTGCAGCATGCAGGGAGGGGCCAGAACAACGGTTCTCGACTCGAGAACGATCTGGGTGGGCTGGAACGATTGGGGTACTCGGGCCTGACCCCGGTCCCCCTCGATGCCAAGACGGCAGATGCAGGGGCCGATTGGAGCGCAGGCGGTCGTTAGGATGCAGCGCGGGCGGCTCGAAGTCGGGGTCCATTGGACGGGACGAGTCGACCGTCACATCGCGGCGTCAGTTTGGGTTTTGCGTGATGCCAAAAGGTCCTTTCACGCTCTGTAGTTAGTCCTCCAGGCCAGCAAAGACATTGCAGGCTTACCTAGAAAGCGGTTCGATGGCCTCGTCCGTTGTCGGGGCAAGCGCCGTCTTGGCAGGTACGAAACCCTTGACGTCCAGGGTGGACCGGGGTAGGCACGCGAAGTTGCAGCAACGGATCTTGCAGCTTAGCAAGCGATCTTGGCTGATGGATATGAGCATGGTCGCGAGAAAGGTCAAGAGAATGTATAATAGACAAGCAGAGTGACAGAGAAGAAAGATCGGCCATGGGAAAGGCTAGTTGCTGGCGTTAAGACGAGCTTACCAGTATGTCAGAAGACTCCCCCAAGCCGATGATCGTGACCGGGCTGGAAACGAACTTTTGTGACAGTTCGCTTTGCTACCGTTTGTTAATTAATTAATTCAACGACCACTAATTACTTCAGTGGCATCTGACTTGATTCATCAATGGCAGGGTACCACTAAGAGAACAATTCATACTTTCCACAAAGTAATAGGAATTAGTACTTGATGGTCTCTCGTGCCGTTCAGGTAAGGAAGGTACCTAGGTAGTCACGAGTTCTTCGATTGGGTCCCAAGCTGCGTCGCACACCCACCAACTGGCCCCAACGGGGAAGGCGCAGAATAATTAGAGCAGTCCCAAATTGACTTTTCCGAGAGCTTTTCATTTCACTGCACACTTACTCCTCGTGTAAGTTAATCTCGAATCCGTCCCGCATCACGATTCTAAATGACCGAAGCGAATTCGGGCTAGACTCCTCGGACAAATATGGCGTTTTCATCACCTGGACAAGCCCGAGCACTTGGTTCTACAGATCAGGTGCCTGCAACAGACAGCTTGCGAGACTCACCAAACGAATTCGACATTTGTGGCGAAGATACCAAAGCAGCCGGGATCAAACAGCAGGACCATCTCTCTGTTCCCTCCCGGTCACCAGAGGTAAATGGCGAGGACCGGCAGGGAGGTTACGTGGAAGCGGGCGTTGATCATGATTTTGTGCTACTTGAGAAACCATCAGCTCTCTCCAAATCCATTGATCTCGGCAAGGGGTACGAATATGGTCCAGCCATAAAGTTTGGGCCCGACTATTTCACAAAGAGGCCAGGAAAAAGAACTCATGATCACCAAGACCGCCCCCATGAAAACACGGAACAACTTTCACCCCGCGTAACCGGGGCAGCCTGCAGCCCTCGCTCCCAGATGCCTTCTCTAGGCAGCGAGCCAACTCATGGTGTTGACAACAACGAATTCAAGGCCACCAATGTTCTGAATCGACCCCAAACACAACCATCAACAAGAGACCATCGCGACACATCACACAACAGTGACAAGCTCGACCGAACTGAGGCGGGACGAGAAGATTCGCAGATGGCTAGAAAGTCATCTTCCTCAGACATCCCTTGTGTCGAGAGAGCAGATCTGTCGACCCAAGATTGGAGGGCCGAGGTAGAGCATGGGTTGCCTGGTGCCTTGAGCGAGGAAGGAAACAACTGTCAGGGCATTCTCCCAGCTCTGAACTCGGCATCCACAGCAAAACCGTGCGCGTCCTCCGCGCCGCTACAAAGTCATAGTAACAACGCAACTTCTCGTTCTAGGCCATCTTGGCTCAGCCAGTCAGAACCGCTCACTGCCACGGCAGAAAATGCAGTCGGGTACCATCACAACGCACCCGTACCACTGACTGGCGACCCACAGCACTCCGCAAAAAAGCCCAGAGACTGGCATCAGAGCCGCATGGTCAATCGGCCAGTGAGAGAAACAGCAGATGTCAGACCGATCAAACCAGTTCACCGTGCTCGCCCAGAGTCGCGGAGCTCCAATATTTCGAAGTCGAGGTTGGTGCCTGCTGCACGCTCTACATGGTGTCAAATACTGATGTGTTGAGCAGATCTAGATGCGGATCGTTGGCTTCCAGTCCGACGGTTTGGCAGAGGAGAGCCAAGATCAGCCACGAATTCACAACGGAGATAGCTGGGGTGATCAACCAGTTTACGCAGCAACAAAGCGCCGCAATTGAAGAACAGAAAGCGAAGTATCACAAGTACATCAAACGACTGAAACGCGAGCTTGTAGAGGGATCCGGCGTTATAACACAGCAAATGTCTCAAATTGACGCCCAGGCTAACAGGATCGAAGACCTACAAAAATCAAAAGAACACGTTGAGAATCAAATGAAAGAAGTCAAAGCCAAGCTGGAGGCGTCCGAGAGTCGGATTCGAAGACTTGAGGAGAAGTACCGCGCCTGCAAAACGCATCTCAACTCTGCCATTCAGGAGCAACAGGATCTGTACACTCGCTCGAAAAAACAGTGGGAGGACACGATTGAGGAGGCGCGACAAATCGAGAAATCTCGGAACCTCGAGACAGAGATGACTGTTCGAAAGGCCGAAGCTGTCAGAGAACAGATGATGGAGAAAGTTCGCCAGACCATCGCTCAGAACAAGAGTGAAGCAATGGAACGTAAGCTCTTAGGTCTCAAACGGCCGGGTTTCAAAGCTGACTCTCTTCTAGTGTATGGCAAGATAAGCACCCTGACGCAGCAGGTTGAGGAAAAGGATGCCGAGCTCAGTCGGGAGCGGGATTCTGTCCGGTTCCTGACCGAGAAACTACAGAACATACAGTCTGTCTCAAGCAGTTTTGAAGCGCTCTCCTCCCAGGGGAGGGATATTCTGCAGAGAATAGTAGAGGAACAGATGAGGGCGGAGGAGAGGCAGCAACAATCCATGAAGGGAATCCGGGACAGGTAAACGGTGTGGTAATTGGTTGCTCTATTTGATCGCTAATAATTTGCAGGATCGATGTGGTTTCCGCCCGACTTGAAACGCTCTCGAATATAATGTCAGGACAACCAGATATCCTCTCTAGTCTTCGAGAGGTACAGAAAGATTCATGGGACAAGTGAGCGTAACCATGCTACAGCACCTATTCCCCATCGGCTGACGTAGAACAGCGTTACGGGCAAACTTGACAGTATTCTAGAGTTGCGAAGCGTGGCAACGGAAGCTACAAGCCAATTGTCGGCCGACCTTGAACATCAACTGGGAAAAGTCTGGCAGCGGCTAGACAGTCAAATTGAAACACTGACTAGACAGCTGGCGGAGAAAGCAGAAGAGAACGGCATGGTATCCACGCTCTATAAAAGGAAGGATGCCGAGTGTGAGGAGCATCTGAACGAGCTTGCAATACTTAGGGCGACTACGGAGAAGCAAGTGAACCAAATCCATGAACTTGAAGCAAGCTTAATAGCGTCAGACGCGGTCCATGACGAGAACGAGAAGACGATCCGACTACTGGAGGCAAGAGGAGCAGAGGCCGAGAAGCTAAAAAGAGAGCTCGAGTCTAAAGCAGCTGCTGTGGTCGAGTTGCAGAGCAAATTGGATGCCAAAGAGGCGGCGTATGTGTCGGAGCTGCAGAACTGTAGCTCGAAGATTCACGATCTTGCCAACGCGTTTCAAGAGAAGGATCGATCTTTGGCGACCGTGGCTCAGCACGCAGCGGAAACCGCTCGCTATGAAACCCAGCTCAAGATGGAGAGGATACAGACCAAACTGGAACAATCCCTCCAAGAGACGACTTTACACCGAGACTCTCTGATTGATCAATTGAGGAAGTTGGAGGCAACGATCCAAGAGAAGGAACAAAACGAAATTCGGCAAGCCGAGACAATCTGTTCACTCCGCCAGAGGGTCGCTGTCGAGGAATCAAAGACACAAGCGGCTGCCCAGCAGCTCTCTCAGCAGTCAGCTCATCTAGAAAAAGTGGAGCATCGACTGAGCTCACAGATCAAGGACTTAGAGACGAAACTCAGAGCAGCTAGCGACCTAATAACTGGCTTGGAGAGCGAGAATCAGCGTCAGCACGCCAGATCGGAAACCGTTGCTGCCGGTCTGAAGAACTGGGCACATAAGGAAGGAGTTCTCATTGACAAGTTTGACAACTTTGGAACCGGCGACAGAAGCAAGAAAGAGATCAGTGACTTTTTGACGCACACTCTTGAACTCGTTTTGTCTGCTCGGCGGTCACAAACTACGTCCCTTGAGACCAACCCTACAGGTTCGGTACTTGGAATGGAGAACTCGAGCTTCCCTGCAGGTCAAACCGCCGAGGCTCCGCAGGCAACTCTACAAGATCATTATCAGAACGACCGGGTTGAGAGCGACAATCCGAGCGGCGCAATGGCATACCAAACAAAGAGGGAGGGCGACGCCGTGGGAAGTAGACATGTCAAAGAACCGCTGTCGCGTGCACCAACGCTGCACAACTTAAGAAGGGTTGTCGTCCGCAGCCCGGCGAATGTACCATCTGAGCCAGCTGCGCCATCAATCGACCAAGAGAAGATGCGGAGAAGAGAGGCAATGCAGCCAAAATCGATTATGAAGCGGGTTACCAGAAGTGCAACCAGCAAATTGAGACTGCAGGACTCGAGTTTTGCTGCAGAAGATGGCACATTCAATATAAATGAACAGGATGCCACACAGTCAGCTGTTCCACAAAAGCAAGAAGACAGTGCCAGCTACGCAGAAAGTATGGCGCTGAACACAGATACACCCGAGAACAAGGAGACACTTTCTAGGCACCCCAAGAAGCGAAGACGCTCACGAACGGCAGGTTCAGAAGATTGGGCGGGCAGCTTCACAAGCTCAGGACAAGGGGGGAAAGGAGAATCATCTAAGCACAGTACCGAACTAAAGACTGAACGGATGGATTCTAGGGTTTATATTTCGGTTGCGACGGGGCATGAAGAGAAGGAAGCTCGGCCTGGAACCAACAAATACGATTCCTACGGCGAGAAGCCTGTTGCTCGTCATCCACGAAGACATTCAGACAGTGGTCCCCAAGACTTGCCCCGAACGTTGTCGGCCACTAATCCTAAACGTCTCAGCCAGAGAAAGACGAATGTACGGACGTATGGTTCGCAAAGGGCGACTGGAGAACCCTTGGAGCTGCAGCCCTTGCTGCAATCACAATCAGAATCACGATATTGGCGGCTGAGGTCGAAAGCCGAGTCACAGGAACCGGTGACTTCCTAACAGAGTGCTGTTTCCCGAGGGGAACTGAGAGTTGTCTCGGTAGATTTGAGTCATTGAACGGGAAGGAGACCAATTGCTTCTCGAGATTTGCTTCATCATCAAGAGCTCGCGGTGTTAAGGATGAGAAGAACAGAGAGCGGTGATTTTCTGCCAGAGCGTGGTCAGTGATTGTCTGGTTCCTTCTACCAGCCATGTTCTGTCGATGTACGGTTATATGGCGAGGGAAGCAACCGCACACCAACCTAGAGATCGCCTTAATGTGAGATACTTGAGATGTTTCGGGGATTTAGGAGCTTGAAGTCAGCAGGGTTCTCACAACTGAACCCACGCAGTCGTCAATGCCGTTCCAGTCAGAGTTGCCGTAGCCTTAGGGTGAAATAAGATTTCTCTAATCCTTATTTTCTCTCCCGACCGTAAAACGCCGGCCATAATTCTATGTTTGTACAGTGGCGTAACAATGGTATAATACACGTCGCTTGTGAACCAAAGGCGACGGTATCTCGTCGTACATCGGGTCGATTCAAGCGGGGGAATACTTCCTGGCGGGCAGCTTCGACCTCGAGTTGCGAGATATGCTCTCCACCTCCTTTCAGACCTGGGACCAACCCATGCCCTTTCCCTTTTGCTCCCCAAATTCCTGTTGGAGCTCGAGCCTTCATTTGCCTTTTCGTTTCTGCTCGAGGAAGAGGACTCTCCTCCGAACTGTTTGTTTGACGAAAATTGGGCATTAGCTGGCCATGTCCCCGTTCGCGCAAAGAGTACCTTCTTCAACTCAACCCCCCCAAAGAGCGACTAGGGCGGGAGGAAGAAGAGGACGCAGGTCGGGTGCTTGGGAGATCTCGTACCGATCGGGTCGTATTTGATCATGCTCATGGGCAATGCTGTCCGCGGGCGAGTGAAGGTGTAGAAGTAGCCCGTCATGGCCATGGAGATGAGGCGCACATTGATGATGCGCGACTTGGCTGTGAGGTTGCGAGAGAGGTGTAAACGTGTTGTCAGTCGCTTGCGTGAGTTGCCCAAACTCATCACCTCGGGGAGAGGAGGTTTAGGTTAAGAGGGAAGAGATGTGGGCGCGTACCCTTCTTTGCCATCTTGACCTGCTGCTGCTGCTGCTGCTGCGTAGGGTTGTCTTGGCGAGGCCGCCCCTCGTGCTTGGCTGGTATGGGAGCGGATGTCGTTGCCGTTGTCTTTTGTCGTTGTCGCCGCGATCAGTGGGTCGAGGTTTTGCGGCTCGGAGCTGCGCGGATCATGCACGGACCACTGCAGGTCGCGAGAGCGCGCACGGGCCGAGCTTCACGGGCCGGGTCTCGTTCGGGTCCGTCTGCTGACGGTTGTCACGTCAAAAATGGCATCCCCGAAGTTTATACAGCAAATCCTCCCGACTCTGTATCTCACACACTGTCGGAACAATTTAGTGTAAGCACCCGAAGTTCCTACCATAGTATCTCAATATAACTGATCCCTTCAAGCGAAAGTCCGAGTTTCAGGTCGAACATAATTTTGCCTTCGAGTAAGAACCAGCCGCTAAAGTGACGGTCTACCTTACCTTAGCTATCGATTTTTACTCTGTAGGTAACTTTAAGATTCCTCAAACATACACCGTACATAGTCGCACACCACGCGGTATCTTAGCTGGGTTGAGACACGATTTCAGACCCGAGGGTCTACGCAGTACTCAGCATTTCTTTCGGTTTTGCTCTGAACTTCCTGGCGACACAATTATATTCTAAGTTGCCGCCCTTCAGGTCGAACTGAGCCTGAAAAGTTCCGCAATCCAGGCCTGGCTAGCTGATACCCGCAGCGTACCAGGTAACTTATTCCCGAGCACACATTAGAGTTCGGCTTGTTTCACCGCCTGCGCTATCTCCAATCTCGGAGATAGGCAGCCCGGGGCCCGAACGAACGGATAAATGCTGGTCTTACCCGTCGATATTCCTTTGGTCTCGATTGACTATCTCCTTAGCTCATCGTATGGATGCTGCTTAAACCTCAGCAAGAGGGACAGTGATTGCCCTGACTGGTGGTACGTACGCACATACCTCCATACGCAAAGTGCGAATACAGAGTTTTGAGGCGACCAGTTCCTCGCGCCGCCAGCACCAATGAACTAACAGCGCTCCTATGCAGTAGTGAACGGAAAGAACACCCCCCATACGGTCGCCAGCGAACCAAAAGTCTCTTCCCCACCGCTGCGCCTCCACTTCTACAGTCTCTTTTTTTCACGCATCTCTGGGCAATTGACCAACGTCAAACTCAGCCGTCAGATGGCGCCGTTGCTCGCCCGGGTTGCCCGCCATGGGACTACGGCGAATCGTGCAGCACTGAGGCATGGCGCGGGGTCCTTGGTGCCCGATCGAGCGCTGCAAGGTCCTAACTGCCAGAGAGGTAACAACCGGAAACCCCTCATGTATTGCGCCCTTTCTTTCCGTTCCACGCGCGGTTTTGTTTCGTGTCGGACCACTTAAGCCGCGCTTGCCCGACACTTGCTCTCAGCTGCAAGTCGCAGGCTCACCTACTCCGTAGGCAGCTCGGCGCGCACGACCGGTTTCGGCCGGTGACGAGCGGGCCAACGCAGCGTCTGGGGTATGGCCTGCTCCGTTGGATGCTCGCGCCACACGGCGGGATGAACACCCGGAAGGGGGACGCCGGCAGACGATTTCACGCTTGAATGGTGCACTCCTCCTCAGCATTGGTCTGTCAGCTGGGCGGGCTAAGTAGCCTTCCACCGGCTGATTCCCCTCCTTTATCCCGCCGCGGTGATTTGCCCCTGCTTCAACGGGTCTCGTTTCCTGTTCCTCGAATTCTCGGTCCACAGCAGATGCAAAACTTCCGGGGCCCAGCCCACAGTTTGATTTTCTTCAGCGGGCCCCCTCCGCTCCCCTTCGGTCGTGGACCCTGATGGACCCTGACTCGACGCCACAAAGAACCCTTGTCCTGGTGTTTTTTCTCTTTGCTCTAACAGTCCACTCTTCCTCTCGTAGCCGTCTCTGCCAGCCCTACCGCGACTGCCCCGCTCTCACGAGTATACAACCCTGCTGCCCCGCTCCCTGACCGTCCGGCCCGTCGCTTTTCGCCCCTCTGCCAAAGCCTCCCGTCGCAGCAAAAGCGCACCATGGCGTCCAACTCGGGCCGCAGGCTCAACATCGACAACATCAATCCGCACGTCCGCGCTGCCAAGTACGCCGTGCGCGGCGAGCTTGCCGTCAAGTCGGAGGAGTACCGTGCTGCTCTGCAGAATGGCGCGACGGACCTGCCTTTCAAGCAGGTCATCTCGGCCAACATTGGCAACCCCCAGCAGCTCGACCAGAAGCCCATCACCTTCATCCGCCAGGTCCTCAGTATCCTCGAGAACCCGGCCCTGCTCGAGAAGGCCGATGTGCTGGTGAACCACCTGGGCTACAAGCCCGACGTGCTGGAGCGGGCCAAGAAGCTGCTCGCCGCCGTCGGCTCCGTCGGCGCCTACAGCCCCAGCAATGGCGCTCCCGCCATCCGCCAGAGCATTGCCGAGTTTCTCGAAAGTGAGTGTTCCCCCCCTCGGGCCTCCGAGAGCTCTCCGGTCTTTTCGGCCAGCGGCTGACCTCTCACAGGGCGGGATGGCTTCCCGGCTAACCCAGCCGACATCTACATGTCGGCCGGGGCCTCTTCGGGCGTCAATACCCTTCTGCACATCATCTGCGCCGACGAAAAGTCGGGCGTCCTCGTCCCCATTCCTCAGTACCCCCTGTACACGGCCTCGCTCTCGGTCCTGAACGCCACCTGCGTGCCGTACTACCTGGACGAGCAGAAGAACTGGGGTACCGACCTAGCGACGATCAGGGCCGCCCACGAAAAGGCGAAGGCTGAAGGCGTCGACGTGCGCGCCATTGTCATCATCAACCCGGGCAACCCGACCGGCGCCTCGCTCCCGGAGGAGGACATCCGCGCCGTCATCGAGTTCGCCCGCCAGGAGCGCCTCGTCATCCTCGCGGACGAGGTCTACCAGACCAACGTCTTCATCGGCGAGTTCATCAGCTTCAAGCGCATGCTGCGGCAGATGCAGAAGGAGCAACCCGGCACCTACGACAACATCGAGCTCGCCTCCCTGCATTCCGTGTCCAAGGGCATGATCGGCGAGTGCGGCCATCGCGGCGGCTACTTTGAGCTCGTCGGCTTCGACCCGCTCGTGCAGGCCGAGATCTACAAGTTCGTCTCCATCATGCTCTGCGCCCCCGTCATCGGCCAGTGCCTCGTCGAGCTCATGGTCAACCCGCCCAAGCCCGGCGAGCCCTCCTACGACCTCTACATCCAGGAGTACAACGCCATCTTCAACGGCCTCCACGAGCGCGCCACCGCCCTCCACAAGGCCTTTGAGCAGATGGAGGGCGTCGAGTGCGGCGTCCCTCAGGGGTCCATGTACCTCTTCCCCACCATCAAGCTGCCGCCCAAGGCCGCCGAGGCCGCCGCAGCCGAGGGCCGCACCCCGGACGAGTTCTACTGCCTGCGCATGCTCGAGGCCACGGGCGTCTGCGTCGTCCCTGGCTCCGGCTTCGGCCAGAAGGAGGGGACGCTTCACTTCCGCACCACCTTCCTCGCCCCCGGGACCGAGTGGGTCGGCAGCATCGTCAAGTTCCACAAGGAGTTTATGGACAAGTATCGCTGATCCTTCAACAACCCGCGCCGCCCTCTTCTCTCTTCTCTCTCCCCCCACCCTCTCCGTCTCTCCCCCTCTCTTACCCTCAGTTCTTCTCTTCCCCTTTTTTTTGGTGTGTGTTTTGGTTGAAGGAAAGAGGACCCGCAAAGGCGTTTGTTGGGCACGAAGCACGAACGAAATAAAAAGATTAGACCAGCCAGATTATCATAAAGAAAAGCATGTTGAGTAGCATTGCATGCCTTGATCCCATATGTCATTTGAGCATCGGTTCATCTGGTGGCAGTGAAATGAAGAAACCATACATGGAGATCAAGAGACAGTATTCGGCTCAATTTGCCCTGATGGCCCGCGCTGGACGGGGTGCATGTACTGTCTATGCTGCGTGTGTTTAGTAATATAGACAAGTACGGAGTATTTGGCGGCCGCGCAGCAACCGCACGCGTTTGAATTCAGTCTCCTGGAACGGAGGAGAGTGTTCAGAGAACGGCCAAGACGGAGGGCAAGTTCGTTTTTGCTCACACTCAACAATTGAACACTTGGTCGGAACATTCTTTGCTCGTCAGAATTGGCGACCAGATGGTCCCTTCACCGTTTAAGCCATTATGCTCGTCTACGATCGACAGATGTCGAAGGGAGCACTGCCCCCTGATACTCCGCCCTGTAAATCCCCAACATCCTTTCCGGGTCTCTCTCCCCTCGCGCTACACTCCTACGCCCTCTCGCTTCCCCGCAACCGGACAGCTTGGCCGTACTTTTGCAGTTTGGTAATCAGCTGGTCGCCCTGGCGCACCACCTCCTGGTACTGCTTGTTCTTGTCGTCGGGTCGGTTGGTCTCAATGACACCGTTTCCTGCGACCCGGTCAATGGTGCAGGGGATGCGGCCGGCGGCGATGAACTTGGCGAGATCGCTACAGGTTGGAACCGCGTTAGCAATGCGCCTTTGCTAGGGTTGAAGAAGCCACGGGAAGGAGGAGAGAGGGGAAAAGGGGAGAGAGAGAGAGAGAGAGAGAGAGAGAGAGAGAGAGAGAGAGAGGACTAACCGGTCCAAAAAGTCCACCGTCACGCCAAAGTCGTTGGCCATGCTGTCGAGCCCCACGACGCGGTAGCTCTGCAGCAGCTGCTGGTAGGCGCGCAGGCGCATCTCGCGGATGAACCAACCCTTGTGCTCGTGCAGGTAGCGGTCCTGCGTGAGGAACTGCTCCTCGACGAGCGCCAGCGCCTGGAAGAAGAGCTTGTACCGGCCGTTGTACAGGCTGCTGACCAGCTGCGCGAGCGGGCTGAAGTCCACCGCCATCTCCGCCTCGGGCTGGTCGATGCTGCTGCCCAAGGTGGTCAGATTGACGGCCGTGACTCGGCCGGCTGACGGCGCCGTGCCAGCGTCTTGCATCTCGGCGTCGGCGCCCGGCCCGGCGGAGATTGCGCCCGAGAGGGCGAGGAGCTTGTCCTCGCCGTCGCCGAGGATGGCCTTGATTTCCGGCGCGTCAACCACCTTGGACTTGAAGTCGACGCGCTTCAGCGAGACGGACCCCGCAAGTACCGCATAGACGACGAGGTTGCTGTAAGTGCAGAGCTCGTACGAGGTGAAGGTGGACAGGCTGTCGAGGAGCAGCGGGGCTGCGAGATTGTAGCTGCGGACGGTCAGCAGGTGCAGGCCCTCGTAGGCCTTGAGCCGGTTGCGGCGGTCCCAGTCGCCGCCGCTCTCGACTAGAGTCTTGGCCCGCTCAACCTGCTTCTTGACGAGGTGCTTGTCGCCGTAGAAGAGACCCATGCGGATGATAGCGAGGACCAGGTCGATCTTGGTACCGAGGATACCCGTCTTCTCGAGGACGTCTTCGTATGCTGCAATGGCTTTTTCCTGTCCAGAGCAAGTCAGCGACGGATTTCAAGATGGGTGCCTCGTCGGTCTTTGCCGCACACACCTTGTCGCCGACCTTGGCCCAGAACTCGGCCCTCTTACCCCGCGCAGCCTGGATCTCGGTCTCGCCGGCTTGCTCGACGGCCTCGTCCTCCTCTTTCTGAAGCTGCTCCAGCTCCTTGTCATTCTCGGCCTTCAGCGACTGGTACAGGGCCTCGTCCCACGGCAGGTTTATGCTGGCGGCTGGGTTCCTGGTCGCGATCATCCCCACGAGGCTGCTTTTTCTGCTAGTCGGCTTGCCCGGGGCGCTCGCACCGCTCTCGCCTACCGCATTGAGGATGCCGTCTATCGGATGTGCCAGGTAGCGGTAAAAGGGTGCCATCTTGTGCTCCGAAATGGCATCCTGGAGGTGCTGGGCGGCCGCCTGTTGTGCCGCCTTGGTGGCATATGGGTTGGTGATGGTAAAGACATCCTGAGCCAGTGGCAGCAGAGGCCATTTGGCGTATTGCGGATCTGAACCCATGGTGTTCCGAAAGTTGTGCGGTTGTGGGAGGCGGAAAGTGGGATGTGGGACGTGGGACTGTGTTTGCCGGACGGGGAAGGCGTCTCCGACGGAGGGGCGATTCTCGATTCCAAAAACCTCTGTTATTCTCTTTGTCGGCAGGGACTGACTAGAAAAAGTATTGCTGGAGATGAGGTTACTTTGGGCCCGGTCGGTTCGCGGAGCTGAGAGGGCCTGTCCGGTCTGATAGTTGGGATGCAAGTGCAAGTCGCAGGCAGGAAGCGGGAAGCTCCAGAAGGTTGGTTGGCTCGAGCGCTTGATCCGCAAGGCTGCAAGAGCTCGCGTCACTGCAATGCCACGGGCGGAAAGCTGCCGGGCTTTTTGGATTTGCAACATCAAACTGGGGCGGACCCGCAGAACGTCCCTCTGTACCACTTACGATCGAGACCCACTAGTCTCGCCTTCCGTTTCCGAGTGCCCCCCAACTCTTGCTGGGATTCAAACAAAGCGCTGCAAAAGGAAAACCGATTTTTCAAATCCCAAATAATCCTTCTTGGTTGACGATATTCGATACCAGTTTCGAAACAGAAAACAATTCATTGGACCCCACGGAACAGAAACGCACAGCAACGCGGTCGCAGCCGCCGTTCGAGGATCTCGCCGATCGCCGATCGCCATGGCCGACAACGACAACGACAACGATGAACTGCCACAGCCCTTTGACGCGAAGAAGCTAGCTCCCGCCAAGAAGCGGAAACGATCCCAATCTCCCAACAGAAGCGGAAGCGCGAGCGCGTCAGGGGAGGCTCCGCGCAAGCTCAAGCGGCCCGGCCAGCGCGCCCGCATCACCGAGGCCGAGCGGGAGCAGATCCGGCAGCGCGCCCTCGAGCGCGAGCGCCTCGCCCAGGAGCAGGCCGCGGCCGAGGAGCTGAAGCAACGGTCGACCATTAACGATGTGGTGAAGGCCCATTACAACTCCGTCCCGGAACGCGGCCGCGAGTGGCGTAAGACGGACAGCAGGATCAAAGGTCTGAGGTCGTTCAACAATTGGGTCAAGAGCTGCATCATCCAAAAATTTTCGCCCGACGAGGACCACGCGCCGGGTGCGATGGAGCGAGGCATCAGCTCGGGGAACAAGTTGCTGGTGCTGGATATCGGGTGCGGCAAGGGCGGGGACTTGTACAAATGGCAGCAGGCGCCGCAGACGGTCGAGTTGTACGTCGGCCTGGACCCGGCCGAAGTGTCAATCGACCAAGCACGGGAGCGGTACCGGAATATGGCGAACCGTGGAGGGGGCGGCGGACGAGGCGGCAGGGGCGGCTACTACCACCGGCGCGCGCCGCGCCTTTTCGACGCTCGCTTTCACGTCAAGGACTGCTACACCGAGAGCATCGGCGATGTCGACATTGTGCGGCAGGTTGGGTTTTCGCCCTCCAGCGTCAGCAGCAACCGCGGGTTCGACGTGGTCAGCTTGATGTTCTGCATGCACTACGCCTTCGAGTCCGAGGAGAAGGCTAGGCAGATGCTCAAGAACGTGTCCGGGGCCCTGCGCAAAGGTGGCCGTTTCATCGGATGCATCCCCAACTCCGATGTAATCAGCAGCAAGGTCGTCGAATTCAACAAGCGCATGGAGGAGAGGAAAGCCCGAGCTGCCGCGGCCGCGGCCAGGAAGTCTTCATCGGGCGAACAGCCCTCCTCCTCCTCCTCCACCATCACCGCACCAGACGGGCCTCCGCCAAAAGCCGAAAAGGAACTCGAGGAGGGCGAGGCAGTAGAAGACGAGAAGGAAGAAGGCGAGGCCGAGGAGACAGCCTCGTGGGGCAACAGCATCTACCGCGTGCGCTTCCCGGGCCCGACCCCGGCCGACGGTGTGTTCCGGCCGCCCTTCGGATGGAAGTACAATTTCTTCTTGGACGAGGCCGTCGAGGAAGTGCCCGAGTACGTGGTCCCCTGGGAGGCCTTCCGTGCGCTGGCCGAGGACTACAACCTAGAGCTGCAGTACCACAAGCCGTTTGGCGAGGTGTGGGAGTCGGAGAAGGATGACCGCGAGCTGGGCGCCCTGAGCGAGCGCATGGGTGTCCGGGACCGGATTACGGGCAAGCTGCTCGTCAGCGAGGAGGAGATGGAGGCAGCCAGATTCTACGTGGCGTTTTGTTTCTATAGGGTGTAGGCTTTCCGCCCCTGGGGGGGCTTGCGGTGGCTTAGCTCATCGCAAGTTCATACTTTTCCGCCTCTTTTACGCCTCCGATGGAAGTGGACGTTGGGGGACCATGTTTGACTTCATACCTGGGCTCATGAAGGTGAAATGGCCCATAACTGCCGCTTGAATTCGGCAGCGGCGACACTGCTTACCCTGGGAGCCATCACCGCCGGCGTAACGTGCTGAGCGAGTTAGCGTTACTTCTGGGCGACGAAGAGCTTAGCGCAAGCCAGTGAAGCAAGACCTCGCCGTCCGTTTTCCTAGGTCCCATTTCCTCGGTGTGATTCAGCGTATGCCTGAGAGCCACGAAAAGACAGAAAGGTAATAATGTTAAGCAGCGGGTATTATAAGTACAATTAGACACTAAAAATGTTAAGCTTACAACAGGTGAAAGGGGAGCGAATTTTTGGTGGGGGGGGGGGGTATCATATCCCTCTCGAAAGCACGGCCGCGAACTCAAGATCTATGGAGAAGAGAGATCAAGCGGCAAATGCGACCCTCCAACAACACCTCGTCCTATACATAAACATCCAAGAAGAAGAAGAAGAAACCATCAACCGTGGGAGAACTCCACTGAATGCACCGTTCTGTCGCTCGCAAGAGCAAGTACGCTCCCGTAGCGCAGCGTTCCTCTCGCGCAGCGACCCATGACCTACACTGAAGAACTCGTCGACCGCCGCCATATCATGAAGGCCGCCAAGGCGGCGCACGAAGTAGCCGCAAGGGCCATGTACAGGCTGGTCCGATCAGGAGGCTCTTCCGACCTGGGGAACGCCGTGCTGGGGTTCGTGGCCGCCTCGGCGAGCGCGACAAACAGCTCGCTGATGCTGTTCCAGGTAACGCTGACGTGCAAGGGGGCGGCCATGTTGAGCGCGGCCGTGTAGGCGTCGGGCTGCAGCTCGCTGCGCTGCGTCGTCTTGTCGCGGTCGGCCTTGAGGGCGGTGTAGATGGCTGGCAGGTCGTCCAGCTGCGGGTAGCGCTTGCGCAGCTCGACAATGTGCGAGAAAGAGTCGGGCTCTGACGAGTCGTACGCGTAGCAGATGAGATCGCAGGCGTCGAGCTTGGCTTGGTTCTCGAGTATGGCGGGTTCGAGCTCACCGAGCTCCTCGAGGATGAGGTAGCACTGCTTGCCCCCGTGCAGCTCGACGCTGTTGACGGCGCGGCGCGGTTTGATGGTCGGATGATAGAGGGTATCGAAGGGCCGGTTAAGGAAGGCGTCGAGGAGCGACGATTTGCCGGACCCGGCAGACCCGAGGATGTAGCAGAGCACCACGTTGCGCTCGACGCGGCCCGGCCTGCGCCTCCGCTTTCGCGGCTTGGTGACCTTGAGGGCGGCGGTCGTCGAGTCCCACGCGTCTGGCCCCTCGAAGCCGAGGTAGGCCAGGTATTCCAGCGTCGTCTTGGGCTCGAGGAAGGTGGTCATGCTCCACTGGGCAAGCCAGCCTTGCAGAGTGATGTGGCCTGCCTCGTTCCGGACGGTGGAGGAAGGGAACGATGACTCGACCCACGACGGCGGTAAACCGGGGGTAGGAGCAAACAGAGCCGCGAGTTCCTGGTCGTTCAGTCCGCCGTCGCTGTCCTTGTCGAACGTCAGGAACAAATCCATGAAAAAGCGATACCCTGCGGGGCTGAGCTCTGCCGAGGCGTAGTCCGGCACCTCGAACCGCGGATGGAGGAAGCTGTCCTCCAGGCTGAGGCTATCCGTGTAGTGATGCTTCCTGAGGATGATCCATATCGTTTCGTGGCGCCCCTTTTCCGCGTACAGCTTGTTCAGCTGCAGAAAGCCGTTCAGGTCAAGCCCCTTCTCGGTGCTGGAGGTTGGCACCGCCTTGCTCACGGTCGCCTTGATATTCTCCAGCTCGCCGGGCGACAGGGGCTTGTCGAACGACTTGACCTGGAACTCGTGCATTTCCTGGTCGTTCAGATAGCCATCCTGGTCCTTATCGCACAGGTAGAAGATCCTCTTCAGCGCGGCCGTGCACGCGGGCTTCAGCTGGCCCTCCTTGTGATCGTAGAGCGGCGCGATCGGGTGTGTGACGGCTTTCTGGCAGAGGTAGAAAACTTCGATGACGTTGTGCTGCTCCTTGGCGCTCGTGCGAATGCACGAGTCGATTTCCCTGAACTCGGCCATGACCGGCAACATCTCCTCCTCGACCACCTGCGGTGTGTTGCCCGAGCCTGCGAGGTCCGACTTGTTGGCGCATAGCACCACCGGGACGTTAACCCCGAGTGAGCGGAAGTAGGGCATCCAGAAGAGGGCGACGCGCTCGTAGCTGTAGTGGTCCGAGTAGACCAGCAGGATGACGTTGCATTTCCGAATCTCCTTGCGCAGAGTCGTGCGATCTTGGGGGCGGGCGGAGGTGTCGACGATGGTGGTGGTGACATTTTCGGGACTGCCGCTGGTTGGGGGGATGGTGACCTGGGGCAGAACGGATTGGATCTTGTTGGCGACAAAGACGTCCTTGACCAGCGAGGCGATCAGGCTCGACTTTCCCGTGCCTTCGTCGCCGCAAACACAGATCCGAACCGCTGCGTTCGGTCAGCCCGGACTGGTACTGGCAGAGAAGAGAGAAAAGAGCGAGCCGCGAGGGTTCTTCGTACCGGTGGTCATTTTTGTTTGTTGGCTGATCGGAGCTTCTGTTTTTTTCTCAAGACAATGCCATGGTCCGGGAAATTTGAGTCTGGCAAGAGGTAGCAGAAAGAAGGGGGAGGGGGGGGGGGGGGGGGGAACCGAATCTGTGGTGATGGATCGTCAATGGCGAAACGAGAAGCGTGTGTGGCATCAGGCCATGGCGGGTTCTCTTGATGGCGTTCAGTCGCCAGCTGGCGTCCATTTTCGGACATTGTTAGGTAGCTCATCAAGCCCCGCAGCTTGACGTCCTCGCTGGAACCCCCAAGCCCACCCCGCGCATCAGGTTAAGACCAGGCCAAGGTACGGAATACATGCATGCATGCATCATCATCATGTTTAACAGTGTAAGGGACAAATAAACAATACAGGTCATGTAGACCGAGGGCCTTCTTCTTTAAGAAGCCGGGATCAATGCCTTTGTCTATATCGTCGACCTCATACCATCAGCCGTGCGCTCAGTTAACTGATTCCGAGGCCTTTGCTTGTAGCCGCCAATCCGATTGGGGATTCGCGCGCTTAGTTAGTTGTAGGCTCAGTTTAGTTAGCGACCATCTGCCACCCTGTGTTCTTCTTCATGAGGGGAGGCAGACTGTCGAAGCGCGTCGTAAACCAACCCGATGAACAATCTCTCTGCATCATCGAAAAAATGATAGAACTTTCTACGACCTGAAGTTGCATCAGCCCGTCGGTCGTACGTGATGAATCCGTTATAGATACGGCCAAGATGCGTGCCGGGAAAGGTAATCCGTAGTCCGGGAGCTTCCGATCTGGATTGCTGGAACCAGGCGGACCTCTTCACTACGGAGTACCCCACAGCGTTCCCGTTCTCCCGTCGATCCCGGGTTAAGCAGAATGCTACCCTGTCTCGGCTCTCTTGGCCTTTTGGTACTACCACGCGCCCGCTAAATGAAAAAAACGAGGAGAGCCTTACGCAGTATTGGGACTGTGAGGGAACTGGCAAGCATCGCAACCTTACAATCGCGACCTGCGTATCCGTATTTATCGGCGAATGTCGGCGCCCTAGCGGAACACAGGCTTATCTGCTCCGTCTCCACAGCCTCCCCTCGCACCCGACCACCTCACTGGGCAGCAGCCGGTCTTGGCGCGCTCTCCGGCCTCAGCGCACTGCGATCCACTACACCCTAGCAAGCCAGAGAGCTACAGGGCCCCCACGCAGCAGTAGCCACCATGTTGTAAGGAAGCCGTGACGGATGGAATGGGAGCACCTCAGCATGGGCGATATATCGCAATGGGCGACGCAGCAGTGGCTAACGGCCTCTTCACAGCGTCCTTCCACCCCCGCCCAGATACTCGACAGGAACGGGGCACAACGGCCTTCCAGCGGGCACGCCTCTGCCAATGATCGAGACGAACAATGTCCTTACCAACCCCTCTGGTCCTGAATACCAGTTTCTGGTGGGCGAGGGTACGCTCTCTCCCGTGGCAACTGCAGTCACAGATCGGTGTTAGTTAACCCGCCGCCGCCAGGGTTGTATGTCTTGAAGGAAGACCTTCATCTCGCGACCCCTCCACCACACCCTTCCGAGACACCCTTGACCAACCCGAATCCTCTCTCGACAGCACCCCAACCCGCGACCGCCGGCACCCGACTTACGCTGCTCAACCTCGACGTCAACCCGCTATCGCCCGCCGTCTACCGTACTTCCTCGCGATCCGATGGCGCGCCGGGAGGGTCACAGGAGAACCAGGATGAAGGATACTCGTCGACGGACCTGCGCGAGAGCAGTAGCGATGCGGGGCGCATGAGCTCCGTCGATAACCCGCTGTACAGGGCCAACACGAACACGCCGGCCTTTGGAGAGGGAAACAGTCTCCTTGCGCCTGCTGCGCAGAAGGATGCTAGCAAGCGGCGCAAACCCAAGAACAATATGACCAAGAGCAATTCGTCCTTCATCTCGAGAGTGATCAACCACGAGGCCTTGCCCAAGCGGCTGCAAGAACGGGCCAGAGACGGCCTGTTCGCGTTTGCCAACATCAACCGCGCTTTCCAGTGGCTAGACTTATCCTCCCCAACAAAGGTAACGCTTAGCGGACAACCGGACGAGAAGAGAGCCTTTCGCTGACCGTTCGCAGGCCGAGTACTTGACCAAGATACTGTTTACTAAGGCCCATTGCCTTTGCCACGATGTAAACAAGGTGACCAAGAGCGCGACGCACATCGATGTCATCATGGGCTTCTCGACCGGTGAGATCATCTGGTGGGAGCCCATCACGCAGCGGTACACCAGGCTCAACAAGAATGTAAGCCTCGAGGCCTCGGCTGTCGGAGCCAAAGGTTGACCACAACAGGGCCTCATCAACGGTACGCCCGTATCTCAGATCGAATGGATACCCGGATCCGAGAATCTCTTCCTTGCCTCGCACATGGATGGGACGTTGGTGGTCTACGACAAGGAGAAGGAAGACAGCATCTTCACCCCAGAGGACGAGGGAAGCTCCCGCCCTAGCGGCGGAGACGCCAGCGGGACTAGCCGGGTGAACTACACGTCCCGGATCTATGTCCACAAATCGGTTCATTCCAAGAACCAGAAATCCAACCCCGTCGCCGTATGGAAACTGTCCAACCAACGGATCAACGCCTTTGCCTTCTCCCCAGACAACCAGCACCTCGCCGTCGTCTCCGAGGACGGCACCCTCCGGATCATCGATTACCTCAAGGAAACGTTCGTCACTTTTCCTTGCCCCTTTTACCCCTCATATCCCCCATATCCATTCGCCGTCAACTGACACGATCTCCATAAGGCTCCTTGACCTCCACTACTCCTACTATGGCGGCTTGACGTGCGTCTGCTGGTCCCCCGACGGCAAATACGTCGTGACCGGCGGCCAGGACGACGTCATTTCCATCTGGTGCCCGTCCGAGAGCCCGGCCCTCATTGCCCGGTGTCAGGGCCACCACTCGTGGGTGACGTCGGTCGCGTTCGACCCCTGGCGGTGCGATGAGCGGAACTACAGGTTCGGCAGCGTCGGGGAGGACAGGCGAATCTGTCTTTGGGATTTCAGCGTGGGCATGCTGCATCGGCCGAGAGCGGTACGTTTTTGTCCCCACCCCCCTTTTTTTCGCTTCTTGTTTCAGTGGTCGTCGAATGATGTGGTTGGTTCTAACGGAGGCAATGTTTGAACGTCACAGGCATCAGTCAGACAGCGTGGCTCGATCTCGTCCCGCCCGGGTGCCATCCCGCTCCACCGTGCTGAAACGTCTGCTACAGCGGGGACGAGCGGTAGCGGCCGGCTGAGGTCGGATTCGAACCTCTCGTCGGGGGCGCCCGGTCCGGCGGATTGGGAGAGGGAGAAGGTGCTGCCGCACCCTGTCGAGCCGAGGGCCACCACAGCGACGCTGCCTCCTGTCTTGGTACGTTTCTTTCCCCCGATACCGTCATTCCGCGCTCGCAGGATGAAACGGTACATGATTGCTGATACGCATCGAAATAGAGCAAAACAGTGGATGACGACGTGCTATGCTGGCTGGGGTTTACGTCGGATGCGATCTTGACGAGTTGCAAGAACGGTATATGCTTCTCATCTCTCTGGTGGCGAATCAAAAGTGGGCGCTAACATGCTGTGCAGGACACATTCGGACGTGGACCAGGCCTTGGGAGCTAACGCAGCAGCAGCAGCAGCAGGAGAAGAGGAACGCTTGAACAGTCCTTCGCCTCGAAATTGGGATGGGCGGAAATCGAGGATCCTATAAACTACGCGCCATTGGCATGGATAGTGTTTGTTGTTGCTGTTTTGGCTACGGTGAGGATCTCTTTGTTTGGCCGTTGGTGGGTTGGTCGGCTGGTTGGTTTTTTTTTCATGGATGGTTCGTTGGATTGCCCGACATTCGTTGGAGGCTCGCGTGGAGCAAAAACTGCGTCCAGGAGCATTTGCGCTGGTTTTTGTGGATATGGTTCGCCGCATGAGTGGAAATGTACTACTGAGTTCCTTGTTCTTTCACGTATCACAGAAAAAGGCTACATGTTTGGAAAGTCAGAACCAAGTGGTCTCTGGTTCAGACCATTGAATCCTAACTGGGTGCTAAGCCAAAGAGCAATAAGCCGGAAAACCGAACGATGGAAATGATAGCATGACATGACGAGGGGCTCTTATAAAACCCCCATTCGTGCCTCTCTGTTGCCGCGTTACATAATGGTTGAGATGTTTCCTCTTGGTACGAAGTATTCCGTCACATGAGATGATTCGAAAGGCCAAGAGCAGCCGTGCCTGCTATTTGGCCAATCGTTTTGCGCGTTCACAATGTTTGTCGGCCAGAGCCAGTCGACAATGGAACGATTCAGCGAGGTGGTTGGGAACAAGGGCACGTTGGATTTCAGTGTGGCTGCAGAAGGTGTTATCTGGTACGGAGTACGGAGTAGGTTATGCGGTGTAATGTTCGTATTTCCGGATTACCCTTTGGATCCCTGCTCGTTGTCTCGGCCCGGCTTTGCCTTGCATACAACTACCAGGGTCACTATGCAAGGTAATCCGTACATACAGGTAGGTAACTGATACAAACGCAGTCATGCACGCCCAAGGACGCGTCGCGACGGTGCCTGCATGTGCTCGGGACATCTTCTCTGTTTTTGCAAGCCGAAGGTCCGGGGTATCTAAACCCGATGGCCGAGCGGTCCTGATGGTCTGATGTTTCTTGAACTTGCTATGGTATTGCTATGGTAATATGTGGCACATGCAGTTTCGGGACTGTGGTAGGCACAAAAAATGCCGTGGAGGAAAATGGCTTTTCAACTTCGGACTTCCTCGGCTCGGCCTGGACGGGATGATCCCGAGTCACACGGCCGGCTTCCGATAGGGCTGGACGACTTGCGCGGCATGTTTGACGGTGTTGGTGGATACAGGGCCATCTTGTGATGCTACATACTACTACAGTAATGCTGGCATGGGCATCTTGAGGCGGTGGGCATGGCTGCACCTCGGTACGGGCCAGCTGTCATGCCACCCTTGGGCAACAACTCCTTTGTGCACATGCATGCTACTCTGCACAGCTTCCAAGTAGTTACACTACACTAGTAGTGGCACGACAAGGAGCGGCTTGCCAAATTGCCCAAATTGTTGCCTGGTGGAACCGACAATAACTAGTGTATCCGTGTACCGAGATGTCCCCTGGAGTTGACGTTGATGTTGCGGCTATTAATGATCGCCGTCACATGCACTGTACGTACTGTACTACGGAGTAGTTATGTTACATATGCTTCCATGAAACCCAGTACATCAGGTAGGTACCTAGTGTACGGATTACGGACGTAGTGTACATACATGCGCACTCGACATGGGTGCGAGGCAAATATGGCGCAATGCCGTCGGTGTGTTTCAACACCGCCTACTTGGTCCAATCCCAGCGGTAGACTGAGCACGCGCCCGCGGTGAGTCAAGGAGGCATATCTTCGACGATATCATGCGCGGTTCCAGGCCTTCGTGATGACGGGCGGGAAGCGAAGGCACCGACCAATAAGACTGGCTCGACGGTATCCAACAGGGGACCAGGTGCCAACCCGATTATCGGAGGCGGGTCCGGTGATAACGACGCCTTGGTTGTTCGCCAGGTGTATCAGTCGGTTTCTCTCGATCGGCGAGGGGCCGGGCTCGCAAAGCAGCTTGATCCTGCCGACTTGGACCGTAGTATTTTGCTGAGCTTAACCGCTGCTGGTGGCATCATCTGGTGTTTCGATCACTGCTCAGTCCCGCTAGCGACGGCAAGTTGGGGCGAGCATCGGAAAAGATCGTTGTTTCCAGGAAGATCATTTACACTACTTGATGGCGGGACCACGGCGGGATCTCGGCATCTGCCGCCCCTTACCCTGTCAAACCTTGTTGTCGTTGTCGGGCAAAACTCCACTGCGTCCAAGTACACTAGTGTAGTGTAGAGAAATTTGCCATTCTGCTTGCTCTGGCATTTTCGCTTTAAAGACTGGTGGGTCACGGTCGCATTTAACTAGTGTAGTCCGTACAGCCCCTTGTTAGTCACCAGAGCGGATCATCGGCAGAGGGTCAGTCAACAAACCACGCATCTGACGACAACCAAGCGTCCTCCGACCCAATGGGTATGCGAATACAGTTGATAAGGGATTCTTTGGTTGGCAAATTGCCTGGAACAAGCATTCCAAGCGCTGAGCTACTTACTCAGAAAGTAGGCTTCTAGACTTTGACCTTTGGAAGTGGGGCAATTGTCGTTTTCATCAGCAAAGCCCAGACTCGGGCTGCGTCAAAGGACCCTTTCCCGTCCCTTGCGTATTAGTGCGCCTATTATATCATAGAGTCCGTCCGTATAACTACTATGTAAACAGACATAACTTACCCAGTCGTACCAAGGAACCATACAGGTACTCACATGGAGTTACATCATCAACGCGCCTGAGCGGCCGAGAAGCATCGTGTATGTAGGTACATACATACAACACTTCCGCGCTGTGCCGCCCAGCGGCAGAATCGGCTTGCGCGTTGAAATGCCAGGAAAACCGTTCGATATCAGCAGTCCTCCGGATATAGCTGGCAACGATCCAATTTGGCCAGCACCGCCTTCCCTCGACATGCCCCCAATCCTTAGATGAGACAGTTAATCTGTACACGCTGACCAGATGCCCCACCATTGAAACTGCGCTGATGGTGGTGGGGCTAACGGGTTCTCCTCGATTTTTTTCTTCGTCCCCATCAGTCTCCTGCAAATGCCCCCACGCCCTGCCAAGCAGGGCCTTCGTCCCTTTACTAGTGTGTACGGAGTAACTACTGTGTAACTTATGTCATCAAGGTGTACGGATTAGACTTTCTCGGTGTCGTACGCTGTATTTGGGGGTGAGGGATTCCTGAATTGCGTCGCTCCCTTGCTCAAAGACTCTGCTTGAGTTACTCGATGCGCTGTAAAGTATCCTATCCGTACTGGCGACCTGCTTCAGGTATGCGAAGCGACAAAGACATTTGGGAATGCTGTAACATCCGCCTCTCAGCCGCGCTTCCAGCGCTTGTTCCAAGGCCGGAACTGTGCCGCAGGGTCTGCCCACTTTTGGCAGTCCTGGACTGGTACAGTACGTACTACTACGAGTTGGTACACACGGTAGCCACATGAATTTCCACCCAAAAACACACGCCGAGTCCGAAGTACCGAGCGGTGAGTGTCTACTCTGTATTAATTCTCGTAACGCCCAGACCATCCTTGCAGTGCCCCGTTTGCGCGATATGGAATGCAGGCATGAGCTGGGCCTCGCTTGCCGTGGGAGCCCTGCGTATGCCGCGCCACCTTGATGGTTCCCGTACCTCTGGGTTCGACAGTTTTCTCTCTTCTACCCACCCATCCCACGGTTTTGCGACCACTTTCCTACCTTATTTCATGAACCGCAACATTCCTTAGGTCCCCCACGCGGGCCCTCTCTCTAGCTCTCTCTCTCTCTCTCTCATCCTGCTTTGGCCGATCCGACACCACCGCCCTACACAGCTTCCTTTTTGGATCATGCGGTCCTTAAACCCATTTACCGGGAAACCCACTCTCTTCGAGATCAGGTGAGTGGGGTGCGATTGCGAGTGTGGCTCCCGCTATTCCACATGCTGACCAGCGATTCACAACTACAGGCTAGAGAACGACTTCATCGTCTTCCGGGGCAGCGAACATGAGGCCTCTCCGCAACTTCTCAAGGGCACGGTTGTGCTCTGCCTATCCCAGCCGCTAAGAATTGAAGACATCCACTTGAAGCTTATCGGAACCGCTCATTATGCGTACGCTGACCCTCACGCGCTCGTGAACGACACCACGAAACAGAAGTTGCTCACCGTGTTGCAGCTGGACAGATGCTAAGGTTACGGCGACGGGCATATCCACAAGCAAGGTCGATAAGACGACCCAGATTTACGAGCACAAATGGCCTCCTTTCGCAGGAATCGGCGCAGAGGACCCGACGGACAGGTCGGGCCATCGGATCAAGGGCGAAACGCTCCAGCCGGGAAACTACGAATGGCCGTTTGAGGTATTGTTAGAAGGCGACATGGCCGAGAGCGTCGAGGGTTTGCGCGAAGCAAGCATCACGTACAAGCTCAAGGCGACCGTGGCACGGGGCAAGTTGCTGCATGACTTCCACGCTTACAAGCAGCTGCGCATCATCCGGACCCTCGAAGCATCAGCACTCGAGTTTCTGCACGCCATGAGCATCGAGAACATTTGGCCCAACAAGATCGATTACTCCATCGTCATCCCGCAGAAGGCAGTGGTCTTTGGCAGCAGCATCCCCGTGGAGATGCGGTTCACGCCGTTGCTCAAAGGGCTCGAACTGGGCGACATCACGATCAAGCTGATCGAGTTTCACGACTTCTTCGTCACGTCCGTGGGGTATACCGCCGTCAGGGAGTACAGGAGGGAGAGGACCATCGATTCGTGGACGATCCCGGTGAAGAGAGAAGAGCACTGGCAGGACGTCATACGAGACAGCGGCCCCGATGGCTGGGAGGGCCAGGAGGGCTGGGTGGTTCCCGCGACCCTGAACCTGCCTAGGAAGTTGACCCAGTGTCTTCAGGACGTAAACGTCAAGGGGATCAAGGTTAGGCACAAGTTGAAGCTCGTGGTCGCTCTCAACAACCCCGACGGTCACGTTTCGGAGCTGCGAGCGACGCTACCGGTGTCGATATTCATCTCGCCTAATATGCCGCTCGACGAGGCCGGTAACCTCGTGCGTCAGGTTCCCACCGGAGCGCCCACAGATGTGGACATTGCGCCGCCCGCTTACGAGGAACACCAGCTGGACGAGCTTTACCAAGATATCGAGCCGGTAAACCTCCACTCACCCATTGGCGGCCGGTCAGGGGTTAGCAGCCCGCTCCGCGGTCACTCTAGGGCAACCTCGACCGAAAACCTCCCGGCTCTGCTCCAGAGCGCGCCGATTCACCCGGATATGCTTGCGTCTAGGCTACACGACATGTCCCTTGAGGAGCGGCATCGAAATGCGTCGTGGACCTCGAATCTGTCAGGGGCTGGCGCGGCCTCGAGGACCGACGGCATATCTCATGTGGCGGATGAAAGCCACGTTTCACCTCCGCGGTCGGCGCCTCTCACCCGGCACAACAGCGGCGACAGACCTTCGGGGTCCAATACGCCGCCCGAGCACCTCGACTTCCCCGATACTGCGGAGCTGAGCAAGGTACCCAGTTACCACACAGCCGTCAGGACGCCGGTCAGAGTGCAAGCCGCAGACGTATACGCCCTGCCGGACTACGAAACAGCCCTGAGCGCTCCAAGCTCGCCGCCGGGGACTCCTCGGCTGGATGCACGCTCGCAAACGATGCCCTACCACCTGGACGCTGTTCCCAGGGCCGCACAGGAAACGGCTGCGGCTCTAGGATCAGCCAGGGTCCCAACGACGGTGTCGGCTCCGGTTACTGCTGCAGCTTCGAGGGAGCCCAGTCCGCACGCGACAAACCGCAGGCCGGTGATGTCCCATAGGCGGCAATTCTCCTCATCAGGTTTCCTCCACAGCCTCCGCACGCAGTCTTCTCATTAGAGCAGAAAACTAGGACGAAGACGAGACACGTCGTCATCACAGCTGCGCCAAGTGCGCAATGGTTGTTAAGTCGGGTTGTGCCTTGAGCTTCATGCGGCGGATCGCCCTGATCGATGCAGATGACGGGCGACCCTGTAACATCGTCGTTTTGGTGATGCTCTTGCTTTCAACTTTGGTCTCTTTTCTCTCCTTTTTCTTTTCGAGGTGGCATGGCTGGCGTTGGTTTGGGCATCGGCATTGGCTTTGGATCGGGTTCAATTCGGTCGAAATGGGATGTTGGGAATCGGCAGAGCGGGGCAACGAAAACATACAAGACTTGAGGCTTTTTTTTTTTTTTTTTTTTTGCTAATCCATGGCTGACGGGACGGTATACGGTGTTAATTCCTATCTTCTCGATACCCTTTACAACCCTGACTTGGCGGACAGGTTATTACTAATAGAGGTGCTTGAATCGTTTCACTCCTAATTCACTCTTTATAGCGTTATATAGCGTTTGAATTCGAATCTCTCTCCCCGACAAGACTCCGGGTTGAGAGCGATTTAGAAATCACAGACGCGTCAGTAGACAAGCATTTACCTGACCTCCTGAATATATATGCGCATACATAGTTATTTACATAAATAAATGTACGGACTACTGCGAATGCTCACTCGCTGTATAACAAATCTTTGATGGAACAGCCTCTTCGGCTGCATGCCGAGACCCAAACCACCCTTTGTGAAAAATGCAGCTGTGGCGATCTAATTGAGGGGTTTAGGTGTGTTTGTACCCCTGCAAGCTCTTGCTTTGATACACTACGGACGTAGTGTACTTACTAGACTTGTTGCTAGCGAGACAGCCAGCGAGATAGTTAAGCCATCGACGTCATTGCTTGCAAGCGAAACCCCTGTGCAGCTGACGATCTGCACTACGCTTGAAATCGTACGTGTCATACTCTACCACAGTGAACACAAAGTCAAACTACGAAGCACACCAAAACCCGCCAACCCTTTTTGTTTTCGAGACGGTCAGCTGATCCTCCTACATCGGGCTAGAAGTTGACTTGACACATCACAGCTGTGCAGATGCAGAGATGGAGGAAAAAAAAAAAAACAAGAAAGCAATGAGCAGCTGGACATAGTTTGCAGGCCCGCGGCGGCCCATCTCATGCTACGTCATGGTCCGATTGCCGGCCAATGCTGATCGTCGCAGGGATGGTCGTCTGAGGACCCAAACTTTATTAGTGGGGCAGAAAGGGGGACCAGGCCCAAAATGCGAGAGGGGTTCACGGGCAGCGGAGCTTAAGCTTGACCTAAACTGGTGAACGGAATACGTAGTGTATGTACATACAATACACGGGACTCCATACATCTCAAAGGGAATTGCCAGCTAGAGCACAAGATTGTCTACTACGCTACATACACTAGTGCGTCCACTAGTTATTCCGCGCAGCTGTAGCGTTAGGGCCTCCATCACACATCGCACACATCGCACACATCGCACACATCGCACACATCGCACACATAACCAAAGGCGCCAGCTACACATCGCCGCGTGCTCGGTCGGCGCGCTGCCCAATCTGACCCTTTGGGTATCGTCGCTCAAAGCTTTGGCGATTTGCTCGTTTGGCGAGACCTCCTGGTTCATCGCATCGACCTAGAGCATTGTTGAGTGGTTGTTCAAGAGCTTTAAACTGGAAAGGTGAGTCGCAACTTTGGGACGAACTATATTTTTTATTCCTCCCTTCCTCCTTTGATCCCTCTCCCTGGGTTTCCTTCCGCACGAACATTACAGTCCTCGCCTGCTTCTCTCCTCGAGCCGCCCGACTGACACGATGAAACGGTTTGCTAGTATTCGCAAGGACAAACGGAAGTCCGCAGAGATGGCGCTCTCCCCCGCCGAAGCCACTGCCCCATCGAGGCAGGAGACACTCGCGAGCATTGCTAGCGACGAGGCTGTTCCCGACACGGACCCAAATACCGTACGTGCGTGCGCGATTGCATGGGAAGGAATGCGGGGGAGGAAAGAAGCGGGTGATCAGAGTCGGAATGTGTCTGACGTCGTCCAATAACAATAGACCGCCGGGCTTCTCACGCAGAGGCTGCAGGCGTGGAAGCATGCCGTCGTCTACCTCGAGGAGTACATGGAAGCCTTCGAGAAGCTCCACAAGGCGCAGGCGAAGGAGTACGAGAGGGCGTTGAAGGTACGGTGGCGGCGTTAACTCGTTAACTCGCCATGCCCCTCCCCCGACGAGCTCGTCGTCCTTGTTCTGACCCGGGGCCAGACCATCTCGAAACCCCTTAGGGAGGGGGAGCACTTCGACCAGAGCCTCGGCGGCGTCGCCGGTTTCTTCGAGAACATGCGGGTCAACACCCAGGCGCTCATCAACACCAACCTCGAGACGGAAAAGGCCATCAAGGCCTCGGCCCTCCCCATCGTCGAGCGCTTGCACAAGGAGATCAAGCACAAGGCGAAGGAGCTGGCCCACGGCGCCGAGAAGAGCGCCAAGGAGGTCGAGAAGGCCCGCAGCGTCACGCAGAAGCACATCGAGCTGCTCGGCCAGCACACGGCCGCCTTCGAGGCCACCGGCGGCAAGCACAACCCCTCCGAGGACCCCTACGTGATCGCCCGCGGCGTGATCCACCGCCTCCACAAGCAGGTCACCGAAGAGAACAACCAGCACAGCGACCTCGTGGCCGTGCAGGGCAACTTCGAGGCCTTCGAGCGCCACATCGTCCAGGTCCTGCACCAGGCCATGGAGACCTTCACCAACCTCGCCGGCGGCCAGGCGCTCAAGGTGCAGGCCCTGCACGCCGACATGCTCGGCGCCGCCCAGCGCATCCCCCCGGACTTTGAGTGGAAGGCCTTCACCAAGCGCGCCGCCGACAAGCTCGTCAACCCGTCCGAGCCGCCCCGGACCGTCGAGGCGATCCAGTTCCCCAACATGTCGCACCCGTCGACCAAGCCCCTCATCGAGGGCTCCCTCGAGCGCAAGTCGCGCAACAAGCTCTCGTGGGGCTACACGACCGGCTACTACGTCGTGACTCCGTGCAAGTTCCTGCACGAGTTCAAGGACGACGACAACCTCCGCCGCGATCCCACCCCGGAGCTGTCCATCTACCTGCCCGACGCCGTCATCGGCGCCCCCAGCGGCGACAAGTTCAGCGTCAAGGGAAAGGACCGCTCCGGCCACGTCGGCGCCAAGCTCGCCGGCACCTCCGAGCTCAACTTCAAGGCCCACTCCCCCGCCGAGGCCGAGAAGTGGTTCCAGGTGATCCGCACCGTCGCCGGTACCGGCCCCGGCCCGGCCTCCCCTCCCGCCGTGGCGAGCCCCGTCGACGAGAAGCCCAAGCCCGTCGTCGCCGTCCCTGCCGCCGCTGCCGCCTCGCCACAGGAGACGGGTATCACCGGCGGCGAGACGGTCGCCAGCCCCGTCGCGCTGTCCGCCTCGGGGAGCGCCGCCGTCAACCCCGTGACGGCCGCGGCGGGTGCTGCTGGTGGCAGTACCGGTTCCGGCGGCTCGCTGGAGAAGAAGGCGACCGGGAATGGCGCTGTTGCCGCTGCTTCTGAGCCCGCGGCGGCGGGTAAGGGGGAGAAGGCTTGATTTTTTTTTTTGTTCTTCGTCTTCTTCTTTTACGTTCACATTCCGGCATGCCTGCCCTTGCCCGGGTAAGACCAGAAAATGGAATGGGACAGTTGGGAGAGCAGTGACGGTATAATGAGGTCGGTTACCTCCGTGGCTCCCTTGCATCCCTTCAAACGGGTCCTGCATATTGGGAAGAGGAGGCAAAGGGGAAGTTTTGGATACAAAATCTGTTTAATACATCAAGTATCTATTTTTTATTTATTTATTTATTTTTTTTTTTTGGTTCAGATTCCCGATATCCATCCAGTTCTCCTGGGTCGACTCTCGAGCCTACCGCCCTCGCCGTCACAGTCTGCTGTCACTTCCGCGCCCCCCTCCCCTCCCCCCCGCCCCCCCCCCTTTTTTTTTTCCAGAAATCAACCTCCACAAGGCAAACGAGACGCAGGCGTCAGGGGCAGGCGAGGCAGTTCTGTCGTTTCCATTCCAATCATCTAGCGCACGTTGATTGCAGATCACTACTGCCTTGTCGTGAGCCATAAAAGCGGCCGGGGTGCGAGGCGTGACCCGCCTGGATGCGAGTGCTCGGTCTATCCTGTTTTTTTTTTTTTTTGTCTTGTTCACTGTAAGCAGAGGCTACGTGATTCGCGAGGCGCCTGCCATAACCGTCTTCGTCCAACGTCAAGCTCTCCATTCTGCTGTCTAGATATGGATAGAGACGACACCTTGGGTGCGGGATGTGTGCATTGTACAAACAACAGCCGTGCTGACCAGTCTGTCAATCTGGAAAGAGTTCCTTCGTCATTGTCGGCAATTCTTCCTCATCCTTCCCCTATGACCTCGACGCCGTCATGTCCGATATCAGCACAGGCATTAACTAAGTGCGGGCAAAACGCGGCTCCAAGCTAATCGCGGCTGACGGATAAACATGCTTCGGTCGAGTAAGCGGATCTCATAGCTTACGGAGGGGGACGACCACACCACCAACAACGTCCTGAAGTATCAGTTCCTGGCGGCTTCTGCGTTTGTTATGCAACGGCTAATGGATAAGGCTCGGTCGACGCGGTACGCGATCCCAAATTCGCGCATTCGCAGATTGGCGTACCGTCATCCTCTGATGGTGTTACCTAGGCCTCACTTGGACTCATCCATCACAGGGCGATCCGACGCAGGACTTGTCTCCGAGGAGGTAGGGTTACGAGTTAGCAATCCCAATCTTCTCAGCCTCAGTGTCTCATGCTTGACAAGTTTCCTCGACGGCGGTCCAGAGACCAGAATCAGCAAGAGAGAGCCAGTCGGCCGTACTGGCGAGAGCGAGTGAGCCAGGGCTGATGCCTTTACTTCAGAGACGAGTGGCCAGGAACTGCGAAAGGTGAATCCTAGAAGGGGATACCCTCAGCCCTCAGCCACGATCGTGGGGTCAGCAGTGAGCAACTAGAACCGATCGCCCTGTCTCGACAACCAAGTTACAGGGCCTCTCGCATCTCGACCACCACCTCCCGGCCATGCAACTGGCAGCAGGGCCGCACGACGTGCCAGAGCATGCGTATGGACCTTACCCCACCCCCCCCCCCCCCCCCCCCCCCCAAAAAAAAAAAAAAAAAAAAAAAAAAAAAAAAAAAAAAAAAAAGAAGAAGAGGCGGGTACCGCAAACGTCGACGGCCTCAATGAGATACGATGGATGGCAATTCCCCCCGCAAATCAAAGCCCCAGGTTTCGATCGAGCCCCGCGACCGGGCCACGTATTTTTGTTGGCTATGCAAGGGGCCAGAAAGAGGAGAGAGGGGCGGCTACAAGGCGCGGATGACGCGCCCACAACGATGGGTTTGAGCTGGCCATCGGGTGGTGGTCACTGCGCATGATTCCCCTCTGGGCATTGCAGGCCAGCACGCCGTCACACCGGTCCGCAGTGGCCTGGGCAAGCCTTGTGTCACCATGGTTGCGCGGACTCGATATTGCGTTCAGGAGCGATATCCACCAGTCCCGGGAGGTCGAGGCGCGCAGAGCGGAGCAGGAGTGTACGAACGTATATAAAGAAAAAAAAAAGCCCACTCTCGCCCACTTCTTCCCTCCTCATCCGGGGAAACGGCGGGGATTGGTTCCGGGGCTGATAGATACCGAGTGGGCGTGCGTCAAACACTCGCGCCGTGACGCTTCCAGCCAACCGATTCCGGACGTCTGCGGGAAGGGGAAGCTGGTGGGTGGGCGAGACAAGTGTGTAGTGGTCGCATGGCTTGCCGTTATGTGGTGGTGCTACGCAGCCAATCGAATCCGGGCCTTACCCAGCTCCCCCGTTACCCGCGACCTCTGCCGTGTTTCCGCGGTCATGGCCTGGTGAGCGTGTAACGCGTTTTCAGGAGGCTGCTGGGCGGAACGGTTCGCGACTAACTTATCCGATCTCTTCCGTAGCCCTGGACTCGGCTCGCCTTGCCGTCGGGAGCGTGCCACGGCTTCCAATATCATTGTACTGTACATGGGACTTGAAGGTCGGGTGAAGAAGAGCTCGATCGTGGCCTCATTGGTCGCCTCGTCAACGCCACACGCCTTCGGGAGACGCCATCTCCATCCTAGAACATCGTCCTATGCTATCATTCCTGTGGACGGGATCGAGACTTCTATATCACGAACAATAACTGACCTTGTCGCTGTCCATCAATTCCTTGAGACAATCCTCTCCTAGAGCTCGACGTCCCTTCAACTTCGTTTCAGAAGCCTTATCCGCCTTCTAAAGGTTGGACCCGTGCGACCTCGCAAGCTCTGTGCAGTCTTTACGAGTCAATCACTTCCTAAACCCTCCCCTCCAGAGCAGTAGGCGTCTCCTGCCCCTGGACCGAGCTGGCACGCCATGACGAAGCAGTGGGATAAATACCGAGAGATCATCATTGCCGAGTACAGAGATCAGAACAAGCCTCTCCACGAGGTCCGGCGATTCATGATGGAGAAGCACGGCTTCAGAGCGTCGTATGTGCAGCCTCCTTTATGTGGCTTCGCGTCGCTTCTTCCGCCAAGCGCCCACGCCTGCTGGGCGCAGGGGATGCTGGGACAAAATGGATCTCGAACACATCCCCCAAGCGTATTGCTCGGTGATGATGCCTAGTCTAACGCTATTCAGCACGCGAGCGTACCGGTCGCGCTTTGACAGGTGGGGAATCCACAAGTACTCGCGTCGGAGGCGGGAGAGCTCCGCAAGTCCCAGCAGAAGAAACTCGGTCTCGGGAGGCGATACGCAGCGCTCGCCACGACATACCCCCGACCCGGACGGCGGCGGCTCGCGAGCAGCTACCCCATTTCCTTCCACTTCCAACGAGCTGTTTCCTGCGGAGATATGCGCGTCGATACCGGTGGCGGGCTTTCGAAGGTATGGCCGGCGCAGCGCGACGGGTTGGCGGTCATGAGCTGATGATAGGGCTGTGCCTCAATCCTCTCTCTCCACCCCTAGACCGGACTTTCCATATACGCCAATCACGCCCTCTCCCAGTCCGGCTGTCGCACACAGCCAGGGCTTTCCTCTGCACCAGTACGGATGCGGGCTCATGCCCTCGGACTCTCAGCACATCAGCTGCTATTCTCCCAACGCTTTCCCGATGTACGGGCAGGATCAGAGACACGTCATTCTCGAATCCCCGGGCATAGCAGGGACTGATAAGAACCGCACCCCCATCAGCGGCTATTCGAGCAGGTACGGGTACCCGCTGGGAATGCCCATGGACCAGGAATAGCGCCTGAATCATTCTGTTGAGTCAGAGAGCTTTGATCTCTAGAAGAGTTCATTGAAACAAAAAAGGGCGTCATGGTGTTTGGAGCAACAGTCATCTGCTCGAGGCGTGGTTGGGGGTGATGGATAACTGGATATATATATCAAGGGGCGAATCGGGGGATGAGAAGCGTCGGGCGGTGCTCCTTCTTGCCTGAAAATGCCCGCCTCACCAGAAAGGGGCAGGCGTGGGGAAGGACAAAAAAAGGTGCGGCAAATGCAGTGATTTGCTGCAGGTGGGCGGGTTCATGGGGAGGTGGACGGAACTGGTGATTCCTAGCTAAGCGGACGAGGACGAGCATATGGATTGAACGTTCGCTTGAAAAATCAGTCGTCGTCCGCGTCAATCTCCTCCATGCGTCGGCGCGACCGGTCTTTTTCCTTCTTGACGTTGACAGATTTCCCAACAATCATGCTGGAATCATCGTCCTCGGGCTCAATATCCGACGTATCGTCCACGCCCCGCCTGGCGGCTTCTGCTGCCCGCTTTACTTTCCGAAGGATCACTTCGTCGAGATAGAAGTCTTTGATACGCAGGTCCTGGAATACGTGTCAGCTCCCGGGGGGGAAGAAGGAGTGAAGAAATAAACAGAGAAGCTCGGAAGCCCGGAGGCAGCGTACCTTGGAGCAGACGGGACACTTGGCCACGCCGCCGTTGCTTCGGATGAACTCCAGGATGGCAGACTTTTCAAATGTGTGCTTGCACTTATGGTTGCTGTAGGGCTCCTTCATGATCTGGAGCGACAGCGGACACTTGAGGTCGATGATCTCGCGCTCGACCACAAGGTCGTCATCCTCATTGGCGTCGGGAACGGCGTCTTTGGTCGGCCTGCCATGCTCGTCGAACCAGGTGGAGGGGTCGGGGAGGGGAACTTGGTCCTCCGGGTGCAGCGCATCATGCCAAGCCCTCTTGAAGGATATGTAGTCGTTATTGAGTGCGTACCGCTGGTGAGCACTCAGGGCGGCGTACTCATCCGCCTTGGCCTTGCGGGCAGCCTCTAGCAACTCCTTCACGCCGACCAAGGGGGGGCCATCCTCAGGGGTGGCGTCGCCGTCTTCATCGTCCTCTGGCTCTTGCGCCTCTTCATCTTCATCGTCGCTGCCTACCACCCGCCGTCTCGAAGCCTTCTCCTTAGTGTTCCGCTGCTTGGGCTCCGGCCGCGGTTGCTGGGCATTCAGCCCCTCCATCACCTTCTCCAGCACCGCCTGGTGGTCTTCCAGCTCGGCGCGGCAGTCAATCACCCAGCGCAGAGCCTCCTCGGAAGAGTCAGTCAGTTCGTTGATGGTTGCCTCCAGCTTGGCCACATACTCCTCCAGGGACACCTCGTTATCGTTCTTGGCCTCTTCGCCACGGGCTCGTCGCTTCTCCGCCATGTGGGCGAGGGAGCGTTTGCGGGCATAGAGAATGTCATTAATGCTCCCGACACTCTCGAACAGGTAGGTAGACGATTTGGAGAGGTGCTTCTCGTACTGGCGCCTCGAGCTGTCGGTCTCGCGATTGTTGGACAGGGATGCGAGCTTCTGCTTGATGGACGCATCCATCGGATACGACGGTGGCTCGTAGGGCGGCAGCTCCAGGGGGCCATCTTCGACTTCGGGAGCCCCAGGCGCCCTCGCGTCGGGTCGGCGAGTGCGCTGCAGAAGTCGCGGCATGGCGGGGTCGACGACAATCGTGCGGAGCGGCGGCGGTCGGTTTGTGGGTGTGGTCAGGTCGGCGGATAGGTCTCGTCCTTGCAAAATGAACACTTGTAGTCTCGCAGATCCAACAGTTCCACGTTAGCGAGTGAGGCAGGTTTGTGGCTTGGGCGGGAATTGGGTGAGCCCCGGTCTTTGAAAGCTGGAGCGGCTGCCTTGACCCGGGGAATTCCAATGTTGAGTGTATGCTACCGTATAGGAAGACGCGTCTGTAAGGAAAACGACGCGAAAAGAAAGCGGAGCGATCGCTTCTTATTAGCGTAGAGGATTCAGTGGGGCCGCAGCTACGTAGGAACAGATGATGACGAAACAAGCAGGCGATCGGTCCTGTGTTACCATTCCATGCTAACGAAACATCACTTCTATCGCCCTGTGATGCATCACTGCGCCAGCACACCAAGTTTACAGACTCGGAGCTAAGGCTAACTGGCGATCATTTCTATGATCTATATTCGGTACACGGATACAGATAGATGTCCCCGGTTTTTAGAAGGTTGCGGCGAAGTCCCTCCAGCATGAATCGGTGAAGCGACTCCCAAGAGGTCACAGGGAACCACAAGACACAATCACTACGAGTCAGCACGAACTAAATTAGTTTTTTTTTTTTTTTTTTTTTTTTTTTTTTTTTTTTTTTTTTTTTTTTTTTTTTTTTTTTTTGGTTTTTTTCTCGGCGGCTGCGTGGTGCATTCTTCACGGTCGATTATCCTGCCAATTTTGTCAATGTCGATCATTTCTACAGTGACTCGAGGGTGAGATTGGGCGGGATGGTCTTCCAATGCCTGTTGGGAGAAAGCATCGGCCCTCGACTCATTCCACCACACCAGGCCCTGGCCACTCACTGCTGCATACTTGGTACGGTGCCGATGCCAGATCGATCCACACCCGTGCCGGTCTAGGGTCCAAATCGGGATGGTAGCGGCAAGATTGGTTCTTTGCGGACGGGAGCCCCCGGGGGGGGGGGGGGGTTCTGGCTCACCCATATAGGGGAGCCTTGATCAATACTTCCAATTAGGTCGACTGCCACCTTCTCCGTATGGTCGATGTTCTGTGCAGTGGGCACCAAGCGTTACTCGCTTGCGATGGCACTGATTCCAGTAGCCTGCCTAGACGTTTGGCAATCGGGACATGTCCTGAAGCATCGAAACCCCTCCGTGCCGCACACCGTCCGCTACTGACCTGACACGCCTCGAGACGGACTATGTTCACCGTTAGCATGCTCGACACTGGCCGCTCTTGGATCAGTCTGGTTCTAGCTCTTGTCTCTTCTGCATTCCTTGTCCCACCGGGCAAAAGGGGATGGGGGCGGTAGAGGGATGCTCGAAGGGCTCGATCTCTAAGATCTAGAGCCGATGGTGACCCCAAGGCCAGGTCGTTCAAGAAGATTGCATGCTCAAATACTGGACGTATAGTAGCTCTCATCTGCCACTCTTTTGTGCAGGCCTCAACCTTACAGTAGTGACTTGACCGCCAACAACTCTTAATAGGTGGTGGTGATATGAGCGGCGGGGATGTACTATCAGTCTCGTCTACTCCTTCCCTCCGCCAGTCATCCCACCGGCAATCAACCTCGTCAGCATCATCCCCGTCCGGGTCGACGTCTCGACCGGGCTTGGCGTGGCAGGGACTGCTGGCGGTGGTGGCGGCGGGTTCAACTTCGCGGTTGGTTTCCTGTGCGATGTTGCTTCTCTCAGTTGAGCGGGTACGGTAACTGTGGGCTTCTTTCTTTCTTTCTATTCGCGGTACCAAATTGAGAACCCAGACATTTTGAGGACCGCCGGGAGGGGCATTGCTGGGGAAAGCCGAAGAACAATGGAGGCTCGTAGGGTGGTGAGCGAGAGGTGAGGTGTTGACAGAGGCGTCGCTGTTGAATCCTCATCCGACAATAAACATTCCTAAGGTAGGTTCGAAATATTAACGAGATAAGGTGAGAGATCTCCAACTTGGCAAGAGCCTCAACTCGGGAGAGCCGCCGGGGCGGGAAGGTCTAGACCGGGCTTCAATTGGGCACCGGTGTTGAGCTCGCTGCCCATATAGGAAACAAGGTGGTCTAGAACTCTCATCACCTGCTGTTCCCCGACGCAAGGCTAGTAACCAAACCCGGTCGCGGATTGAGAAGAACCCAGATTAGGAACGAAGACGAAGCATGGACTTAATATAAGATCTGTAAAGCGCGCGACGTTGCCCGGTTCATGGATTCCGGCGGCAGATCGTTCTGGACGCAATAGTTCGGACTCACGGGCGGCCAGCAATTTCCGCCACGTCGAGATGGCGGGTGGGCGAATGAGGTTTCGGGTCGATATGAACTAGCCTGCTGAGTATATATTAGCCACTTTGCCGCCTTTAGCCAGACTGCAACCTACGAACGGCCATACGCAACGACAATAACCGCCCGGAATGCGCCCGCTGTACGACACTCAACAAAACCTACCTGCGGGTCACATTGGTGCCACTGGTGAAGTTAGTGTTGTTGAAAATGAGAAGTTTCGAACGAGATGGAATGTCGAGGGATGGAATGTCGAGAGCTGAAACTCAGTCACGAAGTGATTAAGGCACCTCTTGGGCGTGCTCTAAAATAAAATGTTTCTATGAATTCTTGGCAGGTGCCTCGGGGTTAGAGCTGCTCACGGAAAGTCCGGCTGAAGATGCCTGGAACTGTTGAAACCCACTTACCCTGGTTTCCGCAGCTCCCTGACGAAGAATCGCGATAGAGGGCCGTCAGTGCGTTGGCACTGTCACATTACAAGTCAACATCCCGTAACGAAGTGCGAGTCCGGGGTGGGATAAGGCGCCCCTTTCTCGTGGCCAGTTAACTTTACTTGCCGGTCTCGGGCAGACGTTCTAGGCAAAAGCCATGTCGTTCATCACGCCAGCCGGTAACCTCACGCAACGGTCATGGAGGGAAATAGAAAGCTCACAGTTAGTTGTTCAAGCGCGTTGCATCTAAGAAGGCTTCAGCGACAGAGGCTTGCGAGTGTTGCAAAATCGCCGCACCAAGTAAACAGCCCACATCCGGTCTTCAAAGCATGAGCGTTTGCTGACCGTATACTAAATAACAGAAAACAACTGACTGTTAAATCTCCTCTAGTATCAGGCCAAGGGTCATGATGACGTTGCCACTAGACATCAAAATGCTGGCCAAGGCAATAGATCGGGGACAAACCTCGCTTAGAGCGACGTCGTGCATTTGATGACCCTTTTCGACGCGACACCTTTCCTCTCAGGGTCTAATACCGAGCTTTGTGCCCATTAAGCTTAGTGAATGCACTGGCTATTGCCCCGGTCACAAGTACGGAGTACATCATGCGTATATCCGAGGACAGATCCAAGTAAGGTACAAATACACGCCTGCTATTCCGAGCTGTTGAATCTGGGGCGGGAGGACGTAGACAGGGTGCGCAACCAGATCAGTGCGGCATGTGAATTCCACGTACCGCAGGTGAAGAAAGAGAACCGAGAAGAGGATGTATGAGCAGCCCCGGCCAAGTCCATGCCATTCACGCGGTTTTCCTTTGCAGCCTGCTTGACCGCCGCCTGCCGTGCTCGACATTGCTACCTAACCTTTCCGCAACTTCCCCCTTAGTGGCCTCCGGTTCGCTCGTCGCAGACTTCTTGGGGGTAGCTCTGCTCCTTTTGGCTGGTATCGCGTCCTTTTCTGCCTTCCTTTTTTTTCTTTCCGGCATAGCGTCCTCGGCAATTGCGTCCTTTGCCCTAACAACTTTCTTGGGTTTTTCCTTCTCCAGGTCAGACTCGATGGGTTCCTCCTTGACGCCCGGAACAATGCGACCGCTCTTCTTTTGTATCTCCGGCACATAGCAGCTTGTCCTCCCCCCTACTGTGAGAAAGGCCAGCTTCTCGCCGCTGGGCAAATGGCCCACTGCCCCCTTCTGACCTTTTTCCCATCGGTAGTGGAACAGCCAGTCCTCGGGAAATTGATCAGAATCCCCGAGCTTGTCGACGGCAAATTGACAGACATGACGAATGGATTTGTAGAGCCTTGTTACCTGCTCATCGCTAAAGTCATCGCAGTATTGTTCTGGATGCAGCTTCGCCTGGTAGAGGACCTCGTCGCCTACCCAGTTGCCGATCCCGCTGATGATGGTCTGGTCAAGAATGAGCGCCTTGATTGGAACATGGCGCGAGCGCATCTTTTCTCGGAGATAGTCCTCAGTGAAAACGTCGGTGTCAATGACCGGGTCAGGGCCGTTTTCTACAAGCGGGGAGAACTTCCTGATGCTCTCGCCCGGGCAGTCCACGAGGCGCACACGGCCAAAGCGGCGGGGATCTGTGAAGGCGACCTCAACTGCCGGATTCTCGGTAACCAGGTGAAACTTCCAGTATTTCGGAGGCCAGACATCCATTTCTTCCGGCTTCATCTTCTTGTAATAGTTGGTGTACGCGGTTCGGTCCCCTTTGATGTGGATCCAGCCTACAGCGGTGTGTGAGCAATCGCAGGTATCCAGGGATCTAGGGACCCTGGGAGGGAGGTACCTGTCATTCCAAAATGCATCACAGGATGAGGCGGTTGATCGAGAACAAGCCTGATCAAGTTAGCTACTTGGAACTCCGCGGTCCTACGGCATCCTACCAGAAGTATTTGCCTTGTGTCCCCGCTGATAGAACTTTCTTTCCGGTGAGCACCCTGGCGACCTCCGCTCCTGTCGTTCCGACTTTGCCAAAAACATTGTTATCCTCTACCGCAGTGGCGGTCTTGATTTTCTTCCCAACCAAGTGCAACCGCAGGTAGTGCACCACTCGGGCGACTGAATTGAGAGGTTAGCGAGGTAAACAGAACGGTCAAAGGCTCCAGCATACTCTCCGCAATCTCAGGCATGGTTATTTCCCTTCTGGTTAAGTTTCTGCCAAGGTGGTGCTACGATGGAAGTTTCCCCCTTGCGAACCTCTTGACGCGCGTCAGCCGAATGAGGCGATGGGGACATTGGTCGTCAAGCAAACGCGACCAGGAAACGGAAGCACGTGACTCGAAGCACAGACACTGCCGGCCGACCCCACTTGAGCTCCAGAGTTTTCCCACTGCTCCACAGCAAGGTCCAGCTTCAAAAATCTGATCATCAGCTTCGAGTTTTCTAGCCCGCTTCTTCCGACTCCCAACCGCCAACATCTTCTGGTAAGTCATCATTTTCCTTGTCTATGATTCGCGGCGCGCAGCAGGCAATTGCCTGATGACAAGCCAATACCGCAAACTAGAGTCTTTGATCTCCGGACGTGAAACCAGAAATTGATACGTCAGTCTGATCATTGCTGCTGCCGCCGATCGCGTTGACATTTTTCCTCAATAGTGACCCCGAGCTAGGTGCTGACATGTAACCAGGATTACTGACGGTTGACATGCGCCGGTCACCACGCGGAAACCGGAGGGTTGGTTGGATTACACCGTAGACTCTGTGGCAGTTCTTGCGGGTGAACGGTCTAGCTCGGCTGAGTAGGAAACTGACCTGCACTCTCACAGTGGATTGGATGTCTGAGCCTAAGAGCACCAAGGTTAGTCTATATTTGCTCTTGCTACTCTTCGTTCCATGATGATCTTTTCTTTGCTTCGGCAAGTTGGAATTACCGACTGATCCTCTTTGAAGAAAACAAACTGGCTGTTTCTGATCCATTTTGCTCTCGGCTCTATCTATGTTTGAACGTCATTCTGGGAGCTTCGAAGACTGACTCTCAACTGCTAGATTAATCTCTCTCCGATTAGGTACGCGGATTTATCGCCAGATTTTTGACATGTTTCTATGATGAAGCGGCACTGGGCTCCGAATACCTATGAGCAGACATGCCACTTTGCGACAGGCCTAGAAAACCTCGTCCACTGATCAGCACCAGCCATCACCGTCGCTCGCCTCGACTCCTTTGGGAACCCGAGCTAACCATGCAAGATGGCAGTGTCCTGATTTAGTCCGCCACGTCCATTGTTCAATCTGTAAGAACATTTTACCTTTCCAACCCCTCTTTCGCTCTTGTGATGACTCTAGATGACGAGTCTGATCCGGGATTCCCGTTGAAGACAACCTTTTTTACTACCATTCATGCTTCTCTGATATTTGTCCACGGACATTGGAAATCGTTCTTCTTTTGACGAACCTTGGCTGACCGATTCTAGGATAGTCACGTAGCCTCTTCTACATTTGACTTGGCCGGCATGGTCTGGCTTTAAGTATGTCCAGCTCGGATCTCATAACTCCACTTCACTGCACATCCACCCTCATGATGACTTGACCTTAAAACAATGACAAGCATATGTCAGAGCTCACGCGAAGACGACATCGTCCTGTCTGATTTGTAGCCTGACACATCACCGGTTCGATCACTCTGCATGACCGTACGCTGACAATCGCAGATCAACTTCAAACATGCCACTTGATGTGGACATTCACCCCGCGCCCATGACACGGTAAATGGTAAGAATACTTTCCCCTTCTATCCAAACACTTCAATGATGATTCCAAAATTTTCACGACGGTCTACATAGCTTATGCCTTGATGAGACTGCCGGTGACACGGCTTTAACCCTGATCAAGTTACTTTCCATGCACTTGTTTCCTCTGCCTGTTTATGGTTCACGAACTAACATAGACAGTGCTCCGGAACGCCTTGACCCCCGTATGTTGTCCTAAACTCATGGAGGAGTTGGATGGATGATGGATCTTCTTGGTCACTTGGCCAAATAGAACGACAATGCCATGAGGATGAGGCAAACGTGCCTCAAGTCGTTCTTCGACTTTGTGTTCCATGGTCCGTAGCAATGCATTTTGAGGAAGCTTGTATCGGAGATCTTGCCTGAGGGGTTGGCGGAGTGGTGAAGTCCGAGGAATCGCTCGTACGTGCTGTCGTACTCTGCAATGGTGATGTAAATTTCCCCATGGTCCTGGGAAACGAGCAATCTCCTGAGTGACACCAGAAAAGGCTTAGTACATTGTCTATGTAGAGGACTTCAAATTGAAACCGATTAGTGCGTCAGGTTTGGGGCATAGACATACCGTTTCACTCCAGCCTTGCTACAACGAAGGAGGCCAAAATCCGAACTGGGCGGTTTCTCCAGGTACAGCAACTTGTAGATGTAGGCGGCCATCTGAGCTCCTTCTTGCCATTGAATCCGCCCGAGTTTCTTGCTCCGAGCACAGGGCTTGACCTCTATCAGTGCAGCCGCAAGCTGGTGCTCCGTGTGCCTGAGACAGCCATCGGTCCGAGCCTCGAGATACTTAGCCGTATTCCTGCCGGAGGCCGTCGTCGTGGCGTTTCCAGCAGGCAATGACTTGAGAATCCTGAGAAGCTCGCGATTAGGTATCCAGCGATAGCCTCGCGCCCTCAGGGCCTCCTCGGGCTCAGTTAGCGAGTTGAGGAGGAGAAGGAGCGCCATATTGACAATTATCTCGTCTTCCGTTGGTGAAAACTCCGACGGACGGGCTGGTGACGAGCCGTCCGGGTGTGCCGACGTGTCAGAGAGGGGCGACTCAGCCCTAGTGGGGGGAGTGGACGCCCCAGGGTGGGCAGCAAGCTCTTCAGCTAGGCGTGCTTCTTCAGCTAGGCGTGCTTGAACTGGGGAAGGCTCGTCTGGCGGAGAGTAATCGAAGTCAAGATCCATTCTCGATGGCGAGCCTTTCCGGGCTAAGGGGGACTCGGGGATCCATTCGCGGTGGCGTCCGAAACGCACGGGCTGAGGGGTCAACACGACCTTCAAGGAGGAGATATCCATCGTCGCGTCTAGTTTGTACACCATATCCAAGTACAGACGGACTAGTGAAAAGATGGAATCCTCGGGATAACCCGTGTCCATTTGTTGAACACTGTCGAAAAAGGCTTTGGACTTGGGCGTTTCAAGGCGCTGAGCCGCCTTTGCTGCGGAAACCTGATCGACATATTCATCGAGCTTGAACCGTTTGCTCGTATACGTTTTCCACAGAATCCTGAGACACAAGAAATGAGCGAAGGTCAGTTCAGAGGCCGACTCCGTGCTTGGCAGATCGGATATTGACAAGGAGTCGGGATTGACGTGAGGCAGAACGTCTGCTACGGCCTTTTTCCACTCCGCAGGACGGGCTGGGTTCGCCATGTTGGAGATTCGAGGTGCGCCTGATGACGATAAGGTGCTGTTTTCCGAGGTTGTTGTGGGACGGTAGTGTGGTATCGTGAATTAAGCGCGTTGGCTGCTAGTTAAAGGAGGCGTGGCTGCCTGACTTCGGTCCTGCCTCCAAGAGTACCAAGATCCAGCTTTTATACAATCAGACGCATTGAGGAAGGCGCTCATGCAGTGGTTGTTTGCAACGCCTCCAAAAGATGACTTTCATAACTCCTCTTCTAAAATTAGGGTGGCCGGGCAGGGTCGACTGGCCGGCTGCTGAGCTGGGGCTTGCACGTCTTGCCCACATCAAAACCACGACAAGAGCATCTCTGCAACCTCATGAAACCGGCGTTTTGTTTGAGTCTCTGCGGTAAAGCAGGTCGCTCCGTACGGCCGCAAATGGCTTCAACCGCCCCCTTGCATTAGGACTCGGCGTGTTGGTTCGCACCTCACATGTGCGGAGTCTATGGATGGCCTTGTTGGTTAGGAGACGGCTCTCTTGTGGACTTCGGTTTCTCGCGTTTCATAGACAATCCTCAGACCAACACATAATACTAAACAGTACGGTCTCTATTTATCCACGTTAGGATTGTTATACAATATCTATATATTGTAGTTGATTCATATGGTACTCACTATATGTATTCCGTAGTGTACTCGGTAATGGTTGTGTTATGGCGCACCACCCTTGACCATGTGGGGTTGTAACCGTTTCTAATTTGCTGTGGGACGAGACGGCCACCCGCCAAGGGTTGGCAGGCCGAGGTGGCTGCGGCGCGTCGCGAAACGGATCCGGAGCATTACAAGCACCAACATCAGATAGTGCCCGTTACCTTACGGCACATGTACGGCACATGCACGGCACAGGCCGTTTCGTCACTTAATCATAACACGTCAATGCAGACGTGACCGTGTTGTGCCTTCTTACAACACCAGATTTTCAGCGTGTATTTATTCCGCGCCCACTTTGGCTTCCCCGACCACCAGTCAATCAACTTAACTTCGACCAGATCACCTGCCCATTTTGAGCTTAAGCAGCTTCACCACCACCTCACAATGGCGTCTCGCTCGTACCCGACATCTCCAGAGTTTTGGAAACTCGTGGCGCTTGAGAAAAAGCTGATGGAGCTTCCCGTGGAAACTACGACCTTTTCCATCAGGACTCTAAAGGAAATGGGCATCGATACGGAGCCCCGGCTTGACATCGACGATCCAGACGCAACGGACTCCTCCCCTGTTTTCTTCAAGCCTTTCCCTGACATTCCCGCTTGGCGGAGCGCCATCAACGATCTTATAGACGACGAAGGTGATGACTGGGATCACTGTCCCGACGAAAAGGAACACTTTGATCGGCTGTCATGCGCCCTCCATGTCATTCATTCGCTCACATATCTCACGCAGTATGGTATGCTCATGGACAAACTCTACCCCAATGACGCACCGAAATGGTCTATAATTAGGTAAGTGCTTTGTTCCGTTGGGCTGTCTCCTTACGGCCTCATTCCCCTCACAAGCTGCGCAGTATGTATACTTAGTCAGTCCATCAGTGCCGACCAGGGTGTTCACCTTCCGGAATATTCTGCTAGCGATATCCACCTCAGAAAACATGGCGAGCGTCCTATTGAGCCGTTGCCTCAATGGTCCTGCCCTTCGGTCATGGTCGTCAAAAAAACCCGAGAAGTGAACCATATCCTGTGCCCCATAGCCGACAACATCTCGCACAAGCTCAATCCAGATCACGCACTTCGCAGCGAGATCACTGCTGGAGTCTCCATGATAAGAAGGCGGATTACCGTTACACACGATACGTACAGCCCTATTCCGGTATGTTCAATTCAGCAATGGTTCACTTGAACAGCCTTTCTTAACCACCGGACAGGTCCTTTTACTCTCCTTCTACCACAACGAGACGGTTCGCATCACCCAGATGTGCTGGAATGGCGAGCGCAACCCCATCACTATCCGCCAATCACGCCTGATCAACATTGTCTCGAATTCATTCAAAAGAGAGGAGATATACCTACTACTCCGTTGGATGTGTTGTATCCCGCTCCGTGAGCCCAAGGTGCGCCGCAAGCAGTCAACGACCGGAGAACCGGGTCGCCCGGCAACGCCTCTTCGTACAGGCACAGGCTCCAACTCCAGCGCCGCCTCGAAGTCGAAGCCTGCAAGTACACCAGTCGTTACCCATCCCGCAGTGGCCAATGCCCCAACGCCGACGGGGACACCGACGCAGAAGACATCCGGCGCTGTCAGCAGTAACAACAGCCCTGCCCGTTCAGAAGCCCCTACATCCGCGCGGAGAACAACCAACAAAGACACGAGTGCCAGTCCTCCTCGTCCAACCACCAACCTACCATTGAGGCCCACTACCCCTCCTACTGCCTCTGCCCCTAGCAAGAAAGCTGCAGGCAACACCACCGCGCGCACGACCCCGGGAGGCAATGGTGCGGCACATCTCCCTGGCCACCACGCCACTTCTCTGGGTGACAATAGTCCTCCCAGGGCGAAGAGCGCCCCTTCCGCTGCCAAGCAAATTGCCGGCTTGCCAGTGCGAGGTGGCAGTACCAGTGGCAATGGCGGCACAAGCAGCAATGCCGCTGTGTCCCATGCGAAGCATGCGAAGCATTAAGAACCTGATTCCAGATTCATGTCAAACAAGCGCGGATTTTGAATGGGGAGGATGGAGCCGGGAGTGGCTGGCTGACTGGCGTTCCGGCGTTGCGATAAGGCGTTATTGTGCGGAGGCCCTTGGTATCGTTTTTAACCCACCAAGATCGTTGATAACACTTTGTAGTTAGAGATTGTCTGTCTGTCTTGATCATCATACGCATCACACCTCCCCCCTCTCCCTTCCCCCGGGGCCGTTGTCCTTGAGCGGAGGATGTTGTGTATTAAGCAATGGTCCATTACCTATGATTAATGAGCCGGGTGTATTAACCCCCCCCTTCCACTGGAATATTTGTGCACGTCAAGCTCTCCTTGAGGATAGATGGGCAAATAGCCTCTCATGTCTGAAGAAGCGTTTGAAGCCCGACTTCAACCCCGTTTTCCATCCAATTCTTGCTTTCTGTCCTTTTCTCTTTGTTCAAATTAACTCTCTCCCTGAGAGAGCGTATGTCCGGCACGCTGCATGCCCAGGAAAACTCAACCCGCCCCAGGGTCAGGTCAGACCCCCTTGAACAGAGACATCTGCCGCCAAAAGGGTTAAGCTTAAGCGGATTCAGTCTCTAAGCTACAACCCCCTCCTTCCCATTTGGAGGTATATTCTCGTGGGTCTGCTCTTCAGTATCCGAAACAGGAAGAAAGCTTGATCAACCCCCCACCAAGTCCTTCTCCAACCCCTCCAAGAAACTATCTGCCAGCTTCTTGGTCTTCCTCTCCAGGATCTCCTTCCTCCGCTCCTCAATCTCCTGTTTCCTCTTCCTTGCCTTCTCCTCTCTCTCCCTCCGCAGGGCCTCCGTCCGTGCCCTCTCCTCCTCGAGCGCTCTCATCTCCTCCTGCCGCTTTTCCTCCTCCTTGCTGAACTTGTAGAAGCCGACCCCCTTGGTGCGAATCTCCCGGTCGGCGTCGTAGTGCGTCGCCTCGGGCGGCGTGGGGCTCCGGTCGCGCTTCCGCGCGAGGGCCTCCATCGCCTCGGCGCCGTCGCGGGCCGCGAAGGCCTCCGTCTGGACCGCGTCGCCGTAGATGAGCGTCTCGGGCGCCTTCGGCCGGGCCGACATGTTCTCGAGCTCGGCGGTCGAGGCGGTGCTGCGCTGCAGCCGGAGGATCTGGGAGCGCGTCAGGTAGCGGACGCGGCCGAACTCGTCTGTGTACTCGTGCAGTGTGGTGTCGACGTCGTCGCCGTTGCCGGCTTCCTCCTCCTCATCATCATCCTCCGAGTCCGAATCCGAGGAAGGAGAGCCGGCGGTCTCCTTGTTCGCTTGGGTCTCGGCCCACTTGCGGTCAAAGTCGACGAGGCCGAACTCGCGCCCGATGTAGTCGCCCCGTTGCATGGCGGCATACAGCCGCGCTTTGGACTCCATCTTGCGGCGGATGAAATCGCGCTCGGCTTTGGTCTCTTCGGTGCCGGAGGATGACTTGAGGGTGAGTTTGCTGCTGGGCTTCGATTCGCCGTCGGGCCCTTCTTTGCGCTTCACTTTGGTCTTGGACAGGTCGTCTGTCTTCAGCTTCGACGGACGGGTTCGGCCACTGACGGCTGTTGGAGAAGAAGAACTAGTCGCACTATTCGTCGAGGATTCGGCAAGCAGCGAGCTCAGTTGCGAGGCAAAGGCCACAGATCCCGAGATAGCCATCTCCTTCTTCTGCCTCTTGGGGGGCCGTTGTCCGTACAAATTAGGATCTTGTGGCATCCTAATCGATGATATTTTGGCGGTATGCTGGCCCCCTAGGCGGCGTGCCCGTCAAGTGCGTAAAAGTCGGTTCTCCTGCTTATGTAGAGGCAGCTAGTTCAACCTCTTTTTTTTTTTTTTATTCGGCGGTTTGCTTCAGATGCTACAGCTCATGTATGTATCTTTGCGGCCACGGCCTGTATCTGTGGGGAACCCTGCACTTTAACAAAGTGGGGAGCTTCCGGTGTTGCAGGACGCGGCTGCAGCTTCTGAGGCATCCCTGCCACTACACTACCGTAACACTAGTGTAACTAATTACCAGGTGCTCCGTACTTCGTACCTCTAGCTCTGAAGCATAGACCCCCGTTATCTTCTACCTGTATTCATGTAACGTGATTCCGTTGGTACAGTACACGCCAGATCGCAGCTGCCAGTGTGCGCGCATCCTCTGCTAGTCATTATCAACAAACGCACCTGAGACTTCAAACCCCAATACCTGGTTTCCGCCGACTTACCGCGCATTGCCCACTCTCTTTGACCTGCCACATTGCGGAAACCGCCATCCAATTCCAGACCTTCATTAAAACTCGCCCTTGATGGAAGTTCGGCTTGTTCGATTGGAGAATATGCAACACCGCCCTCGACGAACAGCTAGCTGAGCCGGCTGAGCCCGATGCTTCGATTTCGACGGTCCAATCTCTAACACGCTCGCTGTCCCCTACGACACCATTGCTTATCACGTACACGTAACCGGCAGCTCTGCAACTTCCATATATATCCAGGACCAGCCTCCGTGCTCACGGGCTGCTAAGCTCAACACTGTCGCCCTCTCCTCGTTCACGAGTGCAGTACAAGATGGCCGACCCCGCCGCTAGTTGGTATGCCTGGCTTAACGAGTTGAGACTTGTCCCCCAGGAATACCAGTACATAATCAGTGTGATATCCGGCTTCTTTGTGAGTTGAAATGGACAGCCCAACTGCCCACCGCCGCCGCTAATTACTGGAACTTCTGGGCCAGATCACACTCGCCATGATCCCGATTGCACCCATACTGTTACTCGTTATCTACGACATAATTCTCTGGTTCTGGAGACTCGCTGGTGCAAACTGGCGTCTCGGACGCGCACGACGCACCCGGGCGGCCAATACAGAACCCACAAGACCACCAATGATCACTCCCCCCCCGGGCGAATCACTCGGGTCGACGGAAACGAATGAACAACGCCATAACATAATGCCGGAGCAGTGACTGCTGCGTTTCGAAACATGACGGGGTCTCCAGACACACTCGATGAATAAGCGTTTGAAGCCCGAGTTCAACCTCACGGAGCTCAATATATTATGGTTGCGAGCCCAGCGAATTGTGCATCTGGCTAAGCAATCTGGGACAGCACCTTCAGGAGGTCGCTTGTAACGCCCATCGCCGTTACATCACCGCCGGCACCAGCGCCTTGGACGATGAGAGGGTTGCTTCCATACCGCTTAGTGTAGAAGCTAATAATGTTATCGCTGCCCTTCAGCGCTGCAATGGGATGTGAAAGGTCAAACTTCTCCAGCCCGACCTTGACCTGCTTCGTGGCCATGTCAATGCTGCCGACGAACCGCACCACCTTTCCTTCCTTCTCCGCCTCGGCCTTTGTCTCCTCCATCTGCGCGTCAAACGCCGGCAGCTTCTCGAGGAACTCATCGCCAGTGGCGACCGACTCGAGCTCCCTGGGAATCAGGCTCTGAACCGGGAAGGAGGTGGGAGACTCGACCGGCAGGCCCGCCAACCGCGCGAGAATGGTCAGCTTACGTGCGACGTCCAGCCCGTTCAGGTCGTCACGCGGGTCCGGCTCCGTGTAGCCAAGCTCCTTGGCCTTCTTCACCTCGGCGGACCACTTCCCGCCGGCGCCCGAGGTCGGGGCGAAGGAGTTGAAGAGGAACGACATGGTGCCGCTGAAGACGCCCTCGATCTTGGTCACCTCGTCGCCCGTGTCCACCAGGTCCTTGAGCGTCGAGATGACGGGCAGGCCGGCTCCGACCGACGACTCGTGGTAGACCTTGGCGCCCGACTGCTCGGCCGCGCTGAAGATGTCCTGCCACAGCTTGTAGCTGCTCGAGAAGGCCTTCTTGTTGGGCGTCACGACGCTGATGCCGCGGCTGAGGAAGAGCGGATACGCCTCTGCGACCTCTTGCGAGCTGGTGTTGTCGACCAGCACCGTCTTGGAGCCCGAAGTGCCCAGGAAGTCGACCAGCTTGGGGAGCGGGAGCGGGGTCTGGTCGGACGAGGAGAGGGTGGAGACGGCGGTGTTGATGGGGATGGCCACATGGTCGGTGCTGTAGAGAGCTTTCTTGCTCGTGCAGATGTAGGTGAGCACGAGCTTGGGGTTGGGGCGGCGAGCGGCGAGCTGCTCGAGCTGGGAAAGGAAGCACTTTCCGACCCCGCCAGCGCCTGGGACGCTTGTTTAGCTTGGAGAGGTCGGACACGTGGGACAGTTTCGGGGGGATAGGGGCCTACCAATGACGGCGATGTTCACCTGCCGGGCGGAAGCGGCGGCCATTGTGTTGTATTAGGTTGTTGTACGATAAGAAGGGAGAGTCAATGCAAATGTAGGTTGCAAAAGAACAAAAAGATGCAGGGCGCAATTGGACGTGGATCGTGGGGTATTCCCCAAAAGTTGTCGAAAGCGCACCGGCAGGGATCGGCAGCCCCACGCTGCACTGCACGAGCAAGCTCAAATTCAGTGGGTCCAGCGTGGGATGTCCTATTTTCTTTACGCTGCAACTCTTTCACATTCTCATACCTTCCTGTATGGAATACAGACATACACTAACATCGAGCTTTGGATCCAGCAAGTATCAACGCCGCACACAGATACCAAGCCTCTAGACACTAGAATCTCATACAGGAACGGGCTCCCAGAATATAAAAAAATGGGTGGTGATAAGATTAAAAAAGACAGGCGGCAAAAACGCGAGGCATACCGCGCGGCCATGAGAGAAGAGGGAATCTCAGAGCTGCCCAGGAAAAAGTTTTATCGTCAAAGGGCGCACGCCAACCCCTTCTCGGACCACCGATTGATATAGTAAGCCGGGCAAGGCTGCATCGGGGAGTTGCGCCGAGGTGTCGATCGCTGACTAGGACGTAGCCCCCCACATCCTGACCAGATGGACTGGTCATCGCTCTATCCAGACTACGTCGTCGACGAGCCCCAGGATCAGCAATCACCAGCCGCCCCTGAGACTCCGTCAGACAATAATGACTCCGCACCGCTCAAACCCAAGAGGATATCCAAGGACGTCGAGGTCGCCGACATAGGCTGCGGCTTTGGCGGCCTGCTGGTCGCGCTCGCCCCCCTCATGCCCGACACCCTCATCTTGGGGCTCGAGATCCGCGTGTCGGTCACGCAGTTCGTCGAGGACCGCATCAAGGCCCTGCGCGCGCAGAACCCGGACTCGCGGCTGTACCGCAACGTGGGCGTACTGCGCGCCAACACGATGAAGTTCCTGCCCAACTTCTTCCGCAAGGGCCAGCTGACCAAGGTCTTCATCTGCTTTCCCGACCCGCACTTCAAGGCGCGCAAGCACAAGCAGCGCATCGTCTCCACCACGCTCAACTCCGAGTACGCCTACGTCCTGCGGCCGGGCGGGATCGTGTACACGATCACGGACGTGCTGGACCTGCACGAGTGGATGGTGCAGCACTTTAACGCCCACCCCTCGTTTGAGCGTGTCGGGGAGGAGGAGCAAGAGGCGGACCCTTGCGTCGGGATCATGAGGACCGAGACGGAGGAAGGGAAGAAGGTGGAGAGGCATAAGGGGCAGAAGTACGTGGCGCTGTTCAGGAGGTTAGAGGATCCTGCTTGGTGAGACAGGGTTCGGGAGTGATATCAACCGCTTCCCGATACCGGAACACAACACCGCAACAAATAGCACAAACATCGCTCGGCCAGTGGCATAGTGTGTGGCTATGGTGTGGCTATGGTTGGGGCCCCCCTAATGAACGAGTTTCCTCGGGGAACTCGTCCTCGGATGCTGAGAATACCTAAGTTGCATGTGTCGTTTGGCGGCAAGTACAGCTTGAACCAAGTCATCTGCGGGGAACAAAAGGAGGGGGGGAAAAAAGGACCAACATCCTTACCAGGCGGAAGAGGTGCACTTGGATAGACGAGGCAATTTCCTCGGTGTTTATGGGAGAAGGTCGGACAAGCCTGCTCTTGCCGGCCGTCCGGAAGAGGAGGGAGAACAGAGCAAAGATGCCCAATGAATACTTCGCATAAACCCGTTGCCGTGGTCTGCTTGTCTCACAGTGCAACAACGAGTGTATCCCTGACCCAGCAGCCCGTTACAACATGACCGCATTTCCATAAGACCAACAACATTGCTTTGGAAATCGCATTCTCTGTATCCCAGACAAACTACCGTTCCCGCCCAACCACTCTGCGCCAGCTGATATAGAACACCCCCCGCCCGAGGACCGAATCCCGTCATGCAAAACATTAACAAGCCTTCTTCTCCCAGCCCGCAAAACAATGACATCCAAACGGAAAACAAAAACCCCAACCTTTGAGGTGAAAAAAAAAAAAGGAAAAGGAAAAGGCGTTTCACATGTCGAGTGACTGGGTATCATCTCTCATTTCGTCACTTCCAAGCTCCTTTTCGAGCTCGTCAGCCACAAAAGTCTCATACTCCTCCAAGCTCTTCTGGATATGCATCTTGAACTTGATAACGTCGTTGAGCATGCGCATCGTCTCGGTGTGGAGCTCCTCGCGAAGCGCGTTGGCCCGGAGGGTCAGTTGTTCATACCTTGGTAAAAAAAGGAAACGGCGTTAGCTCAAGCTGGCTGTCTTTGTTGCCGGAGCAAGAGATTTGGCAAAAAAAAAAAAAAAAAAAATAACAGTGGGGGGGGGGGGGGGGAGGGGCGCAGGTCCAGGTCTACTCACTCAATGTTGGTATTCATCTCCCTCTGTTCCATGAGCTGGACCGACTCGGTCAGCTGGGCCCTCATCTTGGCCAGCTCCTTCTCCATCTTTTCGATCTGGGCATCGGACGCGAGCTTCTGGGCCGTGGTCACCTCCTTGGTCCTCTCGTACTCCTCCTCGGCGGCGCGCACGCGGTGCTCGAGCGCCTCGACCTCGTTGCGCTTGTCCTCGATGGCCTCCTTGGCCCGGTCCAGCAGGTCGTGGTCCTCCATCATGGCGTCGATGGCCGCCTTGCGCCGCTCCGACACCTCCTTGCGGAGCGCCAGGAAGCTGCTCTTAACTTGCCCCCTGAGGTCCAGGTTGAGCACGTGCGCGGGCTGGTATCCCGTGACCGGGTCCGCGAGCAGCCGATCGCCGTCGCCGGCGCCGTACGAGCCCTGGAGCTGGGACGATGTGAAGTTGGACCCTCCGTTGACCGTCACCTGGAGCTCGTAGTCGCGCCCCTTGGCGTTCACGGCCGTGGAGGGTATCAGGCCGATCTGGTAGGCGACCGTGTTGTAGCGGTCGACGGCGCGCTCGAGGTCGTCTAGCCGCTGGCTGGCCTCCATCTCCCGCTCGGTCACCTTGCGCTTCACGTCCTCCAACCGCTGTTCCGCCGACTCGATGCTCTTCTGGAGACGCTCCCGCTCGGCAGTCATGCGGTCGATATCCTGCATGCTGATCCCCTGGTCGTCCACAGCCTCCTTCAGCCGGCGCCGCTCGTCCTCGGCCTCTTTCAGCTCGCCCTGCAGCTTGTCGAGCTCTTCCTGCAGGACCTGGATCCGGCCCTCGTACTTTTCCGACCGCTGCAGGGCGAGCGTGTTGTACTCCTCGAACTTGGCCTTGTCCTCCTCCATGATCTTAAAATGGTTGTCGAGCACGGCCGGGTCGGGGGTGGACTTCTCGAGCTCCTCGATCTCCTTGAGCAGCCGCGCGTTCTCGCCCTCGAGCATCTCCATCTCCTGGATGTACTTGGCGTTGGCACGCTCGAAGTCGCGCGCCATCGCCTGGACGTGCGGTGCCAGCGCCTTCTCGACGTCGTCGTCACCGGCATCGTCATCCATATTGAGCCAGTCCTGGTACGCATTCGTCAGGAAGTCGAAGATGATGTTGTCGCCCGCGACGTCGACCCCCGCTTCCAAGCACGCATCGTCGTACTCGCGGAGAGCATAGCGCTCCAGCATCTGGGCCAGCTGCATCATCCAGTGCAGGAGCCCCAAGAACGTGCTCCAGTTCTGACCTCCCACCGCCGCGATCTGGCTCTTGGTGATGGACCTCTCGTAGGGGTACCGTAACTGTTTCAGAAGTGGCGGCACCTCCTGGTCAATGTTCTTCTGGAAGCGGTAACCGGGGTCGATGCGGCGGTAGAGCCACTGGAACATGTAGTTGAAGTCCTTTTGCGTCGGCGACTTTATGAAGTTGTCGGACAGCTTATGGTTCATCTCCATCTCAAAGTTGTTCTTGGCCAGGTAGTCGATCAGCTCCTGCCCGATCCGGTTCTGGTACGACCTGTCCTTGAGCGGGCGCGGGTCTCGTGGCACGCCGGCGGCTTGGGGCGCCTGCTGGAAGAAGCTCTGGTGGCCGCTCATGGGTCCGGCAACTGCGGACGGGCGTGCGCGGTAGACGCTGCTACGGCGGTCATTGTCGGCGGCGGGACCGGGGGTGTGGTACGGCTTGAGCGACGCTGTGGTGTTTGGGTTGTAGCCGGCGACGGAGGCGCGCTTGACGGACGACAGGCCTATGTCGGCTAGATTGGTCCCGGACGAGGATCGCTGAAACATGGGCTGGTTCGGCCGCGACATGGCCAGCGAGTGGCGCGAGCCAGACACGGACCGGCCATGGCCGGCGCTCCCAATCGTGCTCGCCCGCTTCATCGCCGAGGGAGGTTGCGGGATGCCCGAGTTGTAGTTGAGCCCACCAAGGGTCTGCGCAAGCGGTTAGTTCCTACTTGTGGCGCGTTCATGTACGCTTGGCGAAGGTCATGATGTGTCGCACCTCCCTCGGTCTTCGGACGCTCCAAAGACCATTGTCCTGCGACATCTTGCCGAGGGCTGGAGGTAGTTCTCCTCACGCCCGTCGAGGGATTCGAGGGACCTCAGGGCAGCGGCGCCGGAGCCGACGATAAAACTGCGGAGTGCTCTGGAAGATAAGCAACCGGTGTTTGCCGCGAATAATACGCCTGGCGTGCAAGTCCGAGCAAAGGTGGTGGTGGGATGTCGCCCGTAACAAGAAAAGATGGATGAAATTACGACGTTACGGCACCGTTGCCCAGGTAAACAAAGTTAGCAAACTGCGGGGCTTTTGGTTGGGTCTCCTCAAGCCGGTCGCGTCAGGGATCCACCTATGCAAAGCCAAAGCGGGTCTTGGCACGGTCTGCAGTGGGCGGGCTCTCCCGTCTCGAAAGCACGTGATGCATACTTAACTTACTCCCCAGCGCTCGTCGACCGCTTGGCGCACCGAGTCTGTTCTGTGGGGGCGGCATCGGCCGCCGGAGCTGAACCTCGGCTTGTGATCCGCCATCCCATTTCCCGGCCGATTTCATCAACCATCCGGCGCGTGTTCGCGCAACTCACTTTTCAAGGACTCGATCTTCATTCTGTGTCCCATAGGAGTCCATTCAAGGGAGACCGTCGTATCATCCGTTCAGAATGACCATCCGCGAGGACCTCGTCGCCTCGGCGGCCAAATGTGAGTTTCTTGTCGCTCGGCCTGTGATCCGGACGCGGTGCGGCTTAACACTCTCCCCAGTCCTACAAGACCCAAGCGTCGCCTCCTCTCCGGTCGAGAAGAAAGTCGCCTTTCTTCAAGCCAAGAACCTAACCCAAGACGAGATCAACGCTGCGCTCGCGCGGGCGGGCACTCCCGCTCCCGCGCAAGCGTACCCACCACAGCCCCAGCCAGCGTCAGCCGTTGCACAACCGCCCCAATACTATGGCCAATATCCACCACAATATCCGCCGTATGGCTGGCAACAACCCGTTCCTCAGCCTCTTCCGCGCCGAGACTGGAGAGACTGGTTCATCATGGCAACGGTGGTGAGCGGGGTGTCGTATGGACTGTATAGTCTGGGGAAGGTGAGAAGAGAAGTCTAGACAGCAGCAGTCCTTGCCCGCATACGCTAACACGGCGGTAGCGCTATGTCTACCCCCTTATTGCCCCACCCACGCCGGAGCGGCTCGAGCAGGACAAGAAGTCGATCGACGAACAGTTTGAGAAGGCATTCGCTCTCGTTGAGCAACTGGCCAAGGACACGGAGGCCCTCAAGGCTGCGGAGAAGGAGCGCACCGAGAGGTTGGACACGGCGCTTGCTGAACTCGAGACGACCATCAGCGAGCTCAAGTCGGCGAATAAGAGGCGCGACGACGAAGCTCAGCGGATGCGGGACGACTTGCAAAACCTCAAGGACTCGATTCCGCGGGGGCTCAACAACCAGAAGGACCTGACCGATACTAGGCTGCGCGAGGTCAACGCAGAGCTCAAGAGCCTCAAGACGCTCATCACGCAGCGTATGAACCCGACGGCGACGTCGAGCACCATCAGCAACTACCTACGACCGCAGGCCAGCGGGAGTGCGACGCCGAGCAGCCCGGCGGCCACGCCCGCGCCGGGGGAGAACGCAAGCACCGATGCCAAGGAGGAGCCGAAGCCGGCCGGGCAGAGCACGCCCCTCAACGGCTCTCGTCCCTCGCCGTTCAGTAGTGGGATTCCGGGCAAGGCCTCGATCCCCGCGTGGCAGCTGATGGCGTCTAAGAGCGCCGAGCCGTCGAGCCAACCGACCGCGAATGGCACGGGCTCGGAGGGCAGCAGCGGGGCGCAGGAAGAAGCTTCGGGCAGCGCCTAAGAAGTTAATTGTCTAGGACTGGTTCATTGTCTAGGACTAGTAGTGTATTGAAAAGGGCAAGGACCGGGCAGGAGTGCCATACGCATGCATTGGGACCTGCGGTGCCCGTCCATGCAGTGCACTCACTGTTAACGACACCCTGGTATGACGGAGCTGTATCAACGGGTTTTGCGCTTGGGCGCATTGGTGTGTGTACGGAATATGCTGAGGGGGGATGACGGGGCTTAATCATCAGATGGTCCATATGGGCTTATTTCCGGACATTAATTGCTTTCTTACTCACTCCGTGCAAGTGTGCGCTATCTTGCAACTCGAGGCGAGTTGCAAGATACAAGGCCTGCCACGCCTTTCCGAGCAGGCACTGCAGAAGAATGTTTGTGTAAACACCTATCTCTGCAACCGCGATCCCTCCTTACAGTTACTCCGTACATATATATAGAGACGGGCTGCGCAGTTCGTGGGCATTCGCGACGAAGTCCTTTTGAAAGGGAAGGCTTGCGAGAGCCACTTTGAATGGTGGGGCACCACCATGACTTCGATGCGGCTAACTAAACATTATTGGAGAGTCGGTGCTAATAAAGCGGCCCGTTGCCGAGGAGGCTCTTTCCATTTTGCTCTCGTTAAGATTGACCCCAGTTGCCCCCCCTCCGCCCCCCCCCGCCCCAGATTGAACCTGCCCACCTCAGTGCCGCCCTGCCCATCTGCCTTCCCCACGGAAACTATTGGCCGATGTCTCGGATTCGGACGGTAACCGAGCCGTTCTAGAGATAACATGCAGGAATGGAGCCCTGGTCGCCAGACAACCACTCTCTCACTGGCGTGCTGTTCCCAGACATGGAAGTTGGCAAGCATCTCCTTGTCCCCCTGGGTTTCTGTATGGTTTATATGTACACAGTACACACTCTAAGCCCCTTCTCGAGTTTTTCTCCTACGCTCTCCATGGCCATCCTCTCACCCTGGACCTGTGATACCGCGCGTTCACTTCTAGTATCTCTCGCTTAGTTATTTATTTGTTGATCATCATTGCTGCCATCGTATTTTTTTTTCCAACAGCATCTTGATTCTCTTCTCATAGAAATGACGGCTCAAGCACCAGATCCCGGACCTCGAGCCGCCAACGAGCCAGTGGGCAGCAACCACAAGATGATGCTTGCCCTCCTGCCCAAAGTCCCTCTCATGATGCGGGTGGCTCTCCTTCATATGTTACGCCTAACGCCACAGTCAAAATACCTAGACCTGCGGACCGAGCTCACGATCGCCATCTTGCGATCGTTCACTAACCCGTCGACGCCCCGGAGCATCACGGCGACGCAGCGAATGGCTGCCCAGGCTCCGGAGCTGAAGGGCAGGATCTGGGTTAGCACGTACGCCTGCCCGCCCCCGCCCGCCGAGGAGAGAGGGCTACAGGACGCCATTGCAAAGGCGATCGACGAACTGCGGGATCCTAGGGTACCAACGCCAACATATGAAATGCCCGAGCCCGCGCGTGTCGAGGCGGAGTGGACGGGGTATCGCGCCGACGCGACGCCGAACTCGAGGCTGCCGGACCTGCCCGAGAGGGATCTCTACGCCGAGATGATGAAGGAGGTCAAGAGCCCCGCGACGGTGCTCTACTTCCACGGCGGTGCCTACTACCTGCTGGACCCGGCAAATCACCGTCCGACCACCAAGAAGCTGGCCAAGCTGACCGGCGGACGCGTCTACTCAGTCCGGTACCGTCTCGCGCCTCAGAACCCGTTCCCCGCCGCACTGATGGACGCCTTGATGTCGTACCTGGCACTCCTCTACCCTCCCGAGGGCGCCTTCCACGAGGCTGTCAAGCCGGAGCACATTGTCTTTGCCGGCGACAGGTAAAATGAACCCTTAACCCCCCGCACTGCATTCCCCTCTCTCCCTCCCGTGTCTCCTTTTTCTTTTGTTTTCTTTTTTTTTTTATATATATTTTGCTCCTTTCTTTTTTTTTTTTCCGCAGGACAGGAAAGGAACTAACACCTCACGAAAGTGCGGGCGGCAACCTCTCTCTCGCCCTCCTCCAACTGATCCTCCACCTCCAACGCAACTCCCACACCGTCCTCTGGCACGGCGCCGCTCGGGCCGTCCCGCTCCCCGGCGGCGTCGCCGTCAACTCCCCCTGGCTGGACATCACGCACTCGTCGCCGTCGTGCACGGCCAACGCGGCGTTCGACTACCTGCCGACGCTGGACCAGCAGCTCGCGGCCGAGGCGAGGCGGCCCCCCTGCCCGGCGTGGCCGGCCTCGCCGCCGCGCAGGCACCTGTACGCGCCCGACTCGCTGCTCGGCCACCCGCTCGTGAGCCCGGTGACGGCCCGGTCGTGGGCCGGCGCGCCGCCCGTCTACGTCTGCGCCGGCTGGGAGCTGCTGGCGGACGAGGACAAGTTCGCCGCCCACAAGATGTGGCGCGAGGGCGTCGCGGTCGTCTGGGAGGAGTACGAGGCCATGCCGCACTGCTTCGCCATCGTCCTCCCTTACCTGCGCGAGGCGAGGCGCTGTCTGGAAGGGTGGGCGGCCTTCATCAAGGCCGTCGCCGAGGGCGGGCCAACGGCGGCGGCGGCGGCGGCGGCGGCGGCGGCGACGCCCGAGAGCCGGTTCCTGACGATCCGGGCGAAGTCGCTCGAGGAGGTGGCCGTCGAGCCGGACAGTCTGTGGACGGACGGGGAGGAGGTGGTGGCTGAGAGGGTCTGGAGAAAGGTCAGGGAGAGGCTGGTGCCAGAGGAGAGCGTTGCCAAGTTGTGAGGCTGCCGCGGCTCTCATGAGGTTCGGTTAATGCATGTATTGTACAAAACAGAACATGCTTACCGGTCCAGGGCAGGGGAGGATTGCAGGTTAGAGCAGAGGAAGTGGTGTTTTGCGCCCGCTCGATAGAGAACCTAGTCCCCCTATCTAATTATACCTAATGTTGGCAATAACTTCTTGGTTCTTCGCCAACAAGAAGGGGCAGTTTTTTTTTTTTTTTTTTTTTTTTTTTTTTTTTTTTTTTTTTTTTTTTTTTTTTTTTTTTTTTTTTTTTTTTTTTACTTTTTCGTCCATGTTCACGATATTTATCTAATATTTTTTACGAACAAAAAAATTACATCTTTCCTCCCATTGTGGGAGAATGTTGGTGAGAGTGTTCATAACCAACGCCAAGTCGGTAAACAGCTTGACCCACTCACACTCGAAAAATCCCGGTTCGCATCTCAACACATTATAATCCGCAACAGACTCTCTCTCTCTCTCCTCTAAGAGCAACCACACGCCCATCGTACTGGCCACCTTAACACCGCAATGTAAAACGCCATCTTTCTAGACAGCAAAAGGGGATAGGATTTTTATACATTGGGCCCCCATTTTTGCAGCCAATTAGAAAAGAAGAGGAGCAAAGGGAACTAAACGAAACGAAGGGGAAAAAAAAAGACACAAAGAAAGAGGGAGAGTGAGAGAGAGAGAGAAAAGAGAGAGAAAAGATGGATCGCCACAAAGCAGCCGTGGCCAAGATCGCGGCGACGGTGCGCTCCTTCTACGCGGCGCGCGAGCCGTACCGCATCTTCCACGGCAGCACCAACTCGACGCGGCCGCGGCCGTCGGCGTCGCAGACCAAGACGGTCGACATCTCGGCGCTGCGCAACGTGCTGTCGGTGGACACGGCCCGCCGCGTCGCCGTCGTCGAGCCCAACGTGCCCATGGACCGCCTCGTCGAGGCCACCCTGCCGCACGGCCTCGTGCCCCCCGTCGTCATGGAGTTCCCCGGCATCACGGCCGGCGGCGGCTTCGCGGGCACCGCCGGCGAGAGCTCCTCGTTCCGCCACGGCTTCTTCGACGACACCGTCCGCCGCGTCGAGATGGTCCTGGCCGACGGCGAGGTCGTCGAGGCCACCCGTGGGGGGGGAGAAGGGGAAGAAGAAGAGGGGGGGGTTCGGGCGGACCTGTTCCGGGGCGCGGCCGGCGCGGTGGGCACGCTGGGCACGACCACGCTGCTCGAGGTGCAGCTGACGGAGGCGCGCCGGTTCGTCCGGACCCGGTACCGGCGCACGAGGAGCGTGGCCGAGGCGGTCGAGGCGGTCCGGGAGGAGGTGCGCCGCGAGGAGAACGACTACGTGGACGGCATCCTCTTCTCCAAGGACCACGGCGTCGTGGTGACGGGCCAGCTGACGGACGAGGCGCCGCCCGCCGGCCAGAAGGTGCAGACCTTCAGCGGGCCGTGGGACCCCTGGTTCTACCTGCACGCCAAGGAGCGGACGGCGCCCGAGAGGGGCGACGAGGGCGCGGCGCCGGTCGACCACGTCCCGCTGGCCGAGTACCTGTTCCGCTACGACCGCGGCGGCTTCTGGGTCGGCGCGGCCGCGTTCGAGTACTTCGGGTTCGTCCCCTTCAACCGCTTCTCCCGCTGGTTCCTCGACGACTTCCTGCACACGCGCATGATGTACCGCGCCCTGCACGGGTCCGGCGAGAGCGCCCGCTTCGTCGTCCAGGACGTCGCCATGCCCTTCGAGACGACCGAGCGCTTCGTCGACTACACCTCGTCCGAGCTCGGCATCTGGCCGCTCTGGCTGTGCCCGCTCAAGCGGCGCCGCCCGCCCACCTTCCACCCCTTCACGACCCTACCAGAGGGCGTTCGGAAGGAGCCGGGGGATGATGGCGATGGCGGCGACGCCGGGGATGCCGACATGATGCTCAACGTCGGCGTCTGGGGCTGGGGCCCCTCCGACCCGGCCGAGTTCGTCCGCAAGAACCGCGAGCTCGAGAACAAGGTGCGCGAGCTCGGCGGCATGAAGTGGCTGTACGCGCACACCTACTACCCCGAGGACGAGTTCTGGTCCCTGTACGGCGGCCGCGAGTGGTACGACGAGCTGCGCGACAAGTACAACGCCAAGACGCTCCCGACCGTCTGGGACAAGGTCCACGTCGACCCCGACGTCGCCCGCGCCAAGAAGCGGCACTGGCTCAAGAGGCTGCCCCCGCTGGGCGGCTTCTATGGCATCTACAAGAGCATACAGAGCAAAGACTACTTGCTGCACCGGCATGCTAAGTGGAAGTGGAAGGGCGAGTGATGCTTGCCCTTTTCTTGTCTGCTTGTTTTCCATCTTTCCTTTCCCGTTGCTATGCTGAATGTAGCCCACTGTAGAACCATCATGCGTGTATGTACTGCTGTACTCTAGAACGATTCTTAGAGGTAGAGGGAGTCTTGACTGTAGGATGTGAGAGAGAGAGTAATCGTGTCAGTTAAGGAATTCGTTAATTTGTTTTCAAGATTCCCTCTCGGGCTACCGGGACGTCGCCTGCGTAGGAGCGGGGAATCGCCAGGCCGTAGAGAGCAGAAGCGTCATGGCGCCTGCGCAAGGAGGAGCGATGGCGAATGAGCAGCTACCACGGAGGAGTCCGGGTGGACAATGGAAATGAAACTAGAAGGAGAAAGACGCGCAAAAGGAGAAGAGAGGGGAAAAAAAAAAGGGGGGGGGGGAGAAGGGAGGGAGGGAACCTCCGCGGTTTGCTCCCACAGTGTTTCGCGCACCCAGCGCCTGCTCAGGTTGTTGATTTCCGCATCTCCTCGCTTCATGGTAACTGGAAACACACCCCCTAAGATCCTTCCCAGCCCTGTTATAGCTGGAGAGCTTCTAGCTCCTCAACTACCTGCTTTGTGAATGCTTCCTGGAGCAGCACCCCCACCTCCGAGTCATTGGACTGATCCGCTCGCTCTTCCACGCCGAACCCTCTCTCGCCGTGCGCCCATAGACATCTCTCCACCACCTTCCAGTATCTATCCCCGGCAATGTTGCGCAGCTCCTTGAGCGGGTTCGGTCGGCCCGCCGCCTCAAACGGTGCTCCTGACTTGACCTCCAGCAACCAGTCTCGCACCGCCTTAGACTCCTCGAGCGGTATGTTGGGCAACCCTTCGCCCTCCTTGCTTCCCCTGGCTTTCACCCCTAAATGCATCAGTGAACTCAGCTTCCCCCAGTGTGCTATCTCGAGCAGCACCAAGCCCAGGCTGTACAGGTCGTACGTCTTCTTTGAGTTCCTCTCGGTCGGCGTCTGCCGTTGGATCCCAGGCCAACGATACAGATCCCAGACGATATCCACGTCCCTCGCCGTGGTCTCGGTCCCGTCGGGTCGTGAAAACTCGAAGCCGGACAAGATAGGTTTCTCGGGTTCGTAGTCGAGCCCGGCTCGGCCAGTAGCTCTCTTGCTCAACCCCCCTTCCCCTTCCTTCCCCTCGTCCTGCTCTCCGTCGAAGAAGAACACGACATTATCACTGAAGATTCCCTTGTGCAGCCAGTTGACGGCATGCAGGTTCAACACTGTCGAGCACAGCTTCGACGCCATGGCAACCCGCTGCGAGAGGCTGGGCTTGAGCCGCGCGTTACCGAGGATCTCGTATAGCGAGACAACGCGGGTGTCGTAGTCGCTGCCCTCGGGCATCTTGAAGAACCAGCCGTAGCGCTCAGCGCCCGAGACGTCGCGGTCGTCGAAGTATCCGACACAGTCGGGCACGTGGAGAGAGGGGGGCTTGGGCAGGTGCAGCATCTCGGCGAGGGCGACTGTTCGGAGGGCGGATTCCCTGTCCTTGAGGGAGTTGGGTGGCACGTCGCCGAGCCCTTTCCACTCGAGCCAGACGGGCATGTCGCCTTCGCCGGTCGCGAGGATGCCCCGCGGCCGGGGGAGGAATTCGGGATTCTCAACCTCGGTCTCGTTCCATGTGAACTCTTCGCTAAGGTCGGAATCGGTGTATTGCCGGACGGTGATGCCGAGGTCGGATCGGGTTTGATGGATGTCGAACTTGGTGTCGCGCTTGAGCTGAGCCAGAATGGTCTCCGAAGTTCGACTGAGCTTCTTGAGCTGGACGAGGCCCTGGAGAGTCCTGTCGTTGGGGTGGGCCTCTTTGTTCTTGCGGGTTCCCGCCGAGGTGGATATCAGGCTGGTGACGGCGGCGAGCATGTCCCGCAGATCCTGGACGTCGTTTCTGGTCAGGATCATTTCCCGGTACGTCTTGGCCATAATGTCGTCAATTTGCTTTTCCCTGTACGTTCTCATCAGCTCATGGAGCCGTTCCGTTAGGGCGTGGAGGTCCTCCAGGAGCGCGCCGAACGCTTCCTTGTCAATAGCAATCCACCGTACTCTGGCCGGATGGGTGACGATGTCCTTGGTGTTCCGGCCAGCCTTTTCGAAAAACTCGCGGATGTGGTTGGTGCCACGCAGATGTCTGCGTTCCTTCTTCTCTGCCTCGTATGACACGGCCAAGCTCGACACCTCTTTCAGGATGTCGATGTCGGTCGGCTGCTCGTCGGCTCCCTTATCGTCCCCCTCCCCGCCGTATCTGGAAGACTGGGGCAGCTCGTTGCCGTAGCGGGCGTTCAGCTCTCTGAACTCCGACAGCAGCCACTGGATTCGGGCCACTATTGCAACGAGCTCGATGCCATCAGCTCCCAGAGTGGTGCCAAGTGTTGAGCCCTCTGGGACGTCAACCAAACCAGCTGCTTTACCCCAGGCCAACAGACGGTTGTACTCGATTATGAGCTGCAGCCTGTACTGCTCATACTCTCTTGGCATCTCAACCAGAGCCGTGATGAATTTGAAGGCTGACAATACAGTCAGTTTCTTTGCCTAAAGCTAAGAGAACCCAAAGATGTAGCCCGTGACTCACTCCTAACAGCGCTATCAAACACGTCCCATGTGAGGGACAGGACTCCAGATGCGATCTCCATCTTGAGCCAGGTAAAGTGCTCTTTGAGCTTTCGCCCGATGCTGGCAGGACGAGAAGACAGCACTAAGTTGTGCGAGTGTTCTCTTCCTGTCTCCTGCTAGATAGAGTGGAAAAGAAAGAAATAAGAGGACAGAAAGGAAAAGAAAAAGAAAAAGGGAAAGAACAATCCGACCGAGGCAAAAACAAACTCAAGGTGGCTGGCTTGGAAAGACAACAGTTACGAGCAGAACTCGCAGTGTTTCGCTCCAGGGTCGACGCTGCTCATCCCTCGCTAAAGTATAGTTATGCGTGCGGCCTGCGTAAACAGACCCTGGGCGTGAGGCCGCAAAGAAGGCCGTACGACAGTCATTTCAGGCCGAAAGCGTACAGCACATTAACCAGCCAGTAACAATTCTGGTGCCTTGCCCCGGGAAACCTCACTGCCTAGGCCCCGGGCCTTGAGTCAACGGCAAGGATCGCCTTTGCGAGCCGAGAGGAAGTGGGGGGTTTGGCCATCGGAAATGGGCAAAAGCCGTGCGACCTAGGAAGCCGCGGGTCGCTCTTGTGACTACGCTTGCATGCGCACGACTCGAGGTTTCAGAACTTGGGATCTTGCGATCTTGCGATCGGTGCTGAACATATCGCAAAGCTAGGCCTTTAAAATCCAAACTTAACAGCCCTCTCTGCACGTTGCCTAGTAGTCCGAGTCTCGCATTTTTATTTTTATTTTTATTTTTATTTTTATTTTCTTTTATTTTGTTTTTATCGCTCGTTATGTAAGTGGTGCTCAGCTACTTCCAAGTTGCCACGGCTTACACCAATGGATTGTGAAAGGTGAGGTACTGGGCAGAATTTTTTTTTTTTTTTGGGCAAGCTCCAGATTGCCCGAGTCCCAGGTCCCAAATGTATGTACAATACCTACTCAATCAGTCGATTTGTATCCGGCGGCAAGTGACTGACTGCATGAAGTTTCAGGTCCACGACAGTCTAGCGTCTGTCGTATAGGGAACCATCAAGAGCCACGTGCCAAACCCACCAATCGGTAGAGTGGCTGTGGCCAGGCGTGCCTTCAGCGGCATTGGGCAGGCCTGGCCCGCTGCGGCGGCTAATGATAGGTTCTGCAGTCACAAGCCAACGCTCAACCCAACGTCATTTTTTAGCAGCAAGAACACCCTGCTTGTTGTTCTCTCAGTGCCTTTTCCTTCACCAAACCTCACTCGGAATCTCATTTGTCACTAGCAGCACAACAGTCATTCCGAGTTTTTCCTCAGGCAATTGACAGTTTAGAATGACAGACGTCGCAAGCCCTCCGGCCGAACCCCACTCGCTAATACAAGAGCCGGCTTCTGCACTCCAGTCATCCAAGCCGACGCCGAAGCGGGTGCCGACTCGCGTCTCAATCGTCGCCCCGAAAGGCTCCACCGACCCCGTGGTTACCAGCCCGCGCTCCGGCTCCTCGAGCACTCCACCGGGTCTGAACGTGACGTCGACAACATGGAAGAAGCTCATTCTGACCATCGATGGCGGCGGCATCAGAGGATACTCGTCGCTCATCGTCCTCCGGGCCCTGATGCACGAGATCGAGCGTATCGAGCAGTCCCTCGAACCACCGGCCTCCGCAAGCACACATACCGACAGGATACCCCGTGAACAAATACCAGATGACGTTTTCAGAGAAGGGCGGTACCTGCCATGTCACTACTTTGACTATATCGCAGGCACTAGTGTTGGGGGGTTGATAGCCATCATGCTGGGCATGTTTGGGAACAGCGTCGACGACTGCGTCAACGAGTTCCACCGGCAGAACAAGGCCATCCCCCTCACCGACGACGCCTCGGTCGTATCATCCATCGACTTCCCGCTTGTCTACAGGCGAAGTACCTGGCCGACGAAACGGACACGCTCCTTCTTTGATACGTTTGCCAGATTCACCGTCACGGCGACTGGTCGCACTCTGCCCGGCAGCCCCGCAGCCCCTTCAGTCTCACGAACATCCTCCCAAGCATCCGCTGCATCGAGCGAGTTCCGCAAGGACACGTACCAGTGCCAAACCCTCGCCTGGTGCGCCGAGGTCGAGACGCGCCGCTCGCGACACCCCTACGCCTTTTGCACCTACGCGGAAGAGGAGGGTGACCCCGAGCAGCTCATCTCGATTCCCGAAGTCGCCAAAGCCATCACCACGCCGTCCCGCTACTCCTTCAAGCCTTTCAAGCTCGGCTCCGGCCAGTTCGTCGACGGCAGCAAGCTGATCCGCGACCCAACGCTGGAGGTCATCAAGGAGATCACCTCCCTCCTGGACGAGTCGGAGCCGCCCATCGACCTGCTCCTCAGCCTGGGCACCGACGAGCACCACGCCTGGTTCTACGAAAAGCTGCGATCCTTCGCCACCTCGCGAGGTTCCCCGGCCTCGGCCGCCAAGGACAAGCCGGCCATCGGCGAGGAAGAAGGGCGATCCTACATCCACTATCACCGCTTCGAGGTGCCCGGGATCAGGCTAGGCTGGCGCAAGAGGTTCTTCCTCCGCCAGATCGAGGAGGCCACCGAGGAGTGGCTCTCGCGACCTGAGCAGAAGGAGCGGGTCGCAAAATACGCGCGGATGCTGGTGGAGCGGCGGCGCGCGAGGGCGGCGACCGCTCGGTGGGAGACGTTTGCACTGGGCGTGAGATACGTTTGTTTCCACGAGGAATGCGCCGGGGAGGGTGAGAAGTCGGCCGAAAACAACCGGCTGTTTACAGGGAGGGGGGACTTCTTTGATCACCTCGACAGGAGGCACAACCTGACGAAGAGGGCAGCCAGAGGGCTGGTGGATGTGGAGCAAGAATTGGACAAGGGCAGGCGGTTTGGGTGGTGTTGAGCTTGTACTACATGATGGTCGATATACACCGGTCGGTCGGTCGGTTACGCGTTCTTCGAGCTGTTGTTACTCTTTTTCCTTCTTTTCCTTTTTGCCCCTAGGAGTCAAGCATTCATAGCGAGCATGGCGTTTTTGGGACATTGGCTAGACAAGATCATCCTTAATGGACAGTGCGACACGTTGGGTGATGGGCCATGGCGTTCGCTTTGGCGCTTGCATTGGTTCTCGTCACCTCCGCGGAGCCGTCGAATGCGCATAGCATTTTGCCCTGCTTGGTGCCTTGACCTTTTAAGATTCAGCCTGGCCAATGCGTCGCTCCAAGTTATTTATTTCGCATCCAACCATGACCGACTGAAGTCAGTGTGTACGTCAGTAAAACTATCTCCCCACTCTCTTGGCAAGCTACCGACCTTTCGGAGCAGGCCCACACGATCCGCATTCCGCCCCGCCGCAGTGATGTTTTGTCACGTCGGTTGTGGGAAAGCTTGGCGCATTTGGGAGGCCTCCTCGGCCTTGCCCCGCTTTGGACGGATTTTGGGGGATTCCTGCAAAATCATTCGATCGTTCCGCGATCAATTGAGTGGCAGGCCATTGATCACGGGCAAAAGATGCGCGATGGCACGCTGGCTGCAGGGTACCGTTGGACTGGCGGCCCAATGATGCAGGGAAACAGCCAGTGCGCGGATTCATGGCGGGCTGATCACGTTATCGCCACAGAAACGTGGTCCCGGATTGTCTCTTCAGTGGCGCAGCTTGGATTCTTAACAATTAGGAAGCGATCATTTGGTTGGGGACACTAGTGTATACGGGACACTAAACGGAGTTACGAAGTAGTTGATGCTTATTTTCAGGCGTTGGTTACACGTCTTCATTTCGTACTCTGTCCGCGGCGGAGCGCTTGTGTAGTGTAATCCGTATATACGGATGTATCTGCCACCCAGTCTGCCCGTCGATCGTCAGAACGAAACCTGAAACATGACGCATATGGCTACCCTGGCGTCGGGCCCCACAGTTCGATCAAGAAAAACTTAATTCGAGCCGTTGGAGAAAGTCTCCACAAATCAGATCGCAACCCCAGATGGTATTACGTCTTTGATCGTTTCCTCAATCACGATGGCAAAGAAGGCGCAAACCGTAGTCTATACCGTAGGAGACTCAGCTTGAACTGTTACCGTAGACGCGGCCCCGGCCAGTGGTCTGCTGTTTGTTGGATCCTTCCATGTTTCAACCGGGGCCAACGTGAGCGATGGGTTGCTTCTCTTCCTGACCGATTACGGCACGGACAGATAGCTATTTGACCTCGCAGTGTAAGCCTCGGACTTCAAGAGGAATTGAAACGCAGTGGCACCGGAAGATTACTCTCACCAAGTTTGCAGCTTTTCAGAGCCCACTGCCACCCTTGGCATATAATCCAACACAGTATACTCGTTTGCAGAGAGAACCCGGGGAGAAAGCTACATTTGGATAGCGAAGGTAAGTAAGTGCGGTCCCCAGCGCACGATTGCTGATTGCCTCTGGGCAAGCGCAACCACCCCCCCGGGGGCAGGCCTCCTATCTCCCTCTTCTCCTTCCTTCCTTCGGCGATGTCCTGGAGGTAAGGAAGCCAGTCTCTCAAATGGAGAGGAGAAGCCGTTGTCCTTTGGGAGAATAGGAAGAGTGATCAGTATGCCAGCGAGCAACTGACAAGAGCGATTCCAGTAAAGAGCACGGAGTAGCAATCCATACATCACGGGCCGATACAACGAATAACAAGGGGCTCTGTTACATTGGATCTGAGATCCACCCCGCCCGACTCTAGTGCAAACTTGGTGTACGGAGTGCTGCCGCGCCCCAATCTTGGGTCTCTCCCAGCTCGCGGCAAAATATTAGGCACAAGCCCGGACATTCGCCCGGTTGTCCACAAGTCAGTCCTCGATTAGTTTGCTCAGCCCGCCTTTTCGCTCGGCCGACTGAGCTTCAAGCGACCAGCAGTGGCTTTTTCATTATGTGTAAGTAGCCGGTTTCTCATTTTCCCCACGGTTGACCTTTCCCGCTCTTTCCCTTCCTGCCTGCCACCTCCCTTGGTGAGGCCTGCAGGCCGTTCAGAGCCCACGAGCGCGCTTCATGCACCAGGCCGTCCCGCCCGGAATGCATCAGGTTTCCCTCTCCAAGATACCTAAGGTAGCCACGCAACCACCACCACGCACTGAGCAATTGAGTACCACCATCGTTCCTTAAACCCACCGCATTGGCGAACCTGTCGCCGGAAGCCGTGGAAACTGCGATCTTTGTCACCCCTTGGAAATGAGCCGCCCCGGGCATCCAACGCATCCGATTCATTGCACCTTCGCAGCGCCAAAACAGCCATGAGCGATAAAGCCAGCGATCATCTAACTCCTTCCGCAGTCAATCTCAAGACGCGCGACCATTTACGTCGCGTTGAAACCGGCAAAATCACCAGCACAGCAAACGGCAACGGCAGTACCAGCTTTGCCGGCTTCGGCGACATGGACGGCGAGCGACGGCCCCTCCTGGGCCACCAGGCCACCTCTACCTTGCACGCAGAACCCGGCTTCTGGCGCCATCTGCTTATCCACGCCGAGAGCAGTCCCGGCATCGACAGCCCGAATCCCCTTGTCCGCTGGCCGGCGCAGGTGTGGAACGTGACCAAGATCACTCTGTTTAGCTGTGAGTTTCCGCTCCCGCTAACTCGGGGTCAAGCTACACATGTGCTAAGCTGTATGTGCCGCAGCGTGGATCAACCTCCTTCTAATCTTTGTGCCCTTGGGCATCGTCGCGGGCGAGTTGAAGTGGAGCGCGCCCTGGGTTTTCACCCTCAACTTCTTTGCCATCATCCCGCTGGCCGCCGTCCTCTCGTTCGCGACAGAGGAGATCGCAGGCCGGCTGGGCGAGACGCTTGGAGGATTGGTGAATGCCACCTTTGGAAATGCCGTGGAACTCATTGTCAGCATTGTCGCGTTGCGCGCCGGAGAGATCGAGGTCGTGCAATCGTCCATGCTCGGCTCCATCCTGTCCAACCTGCTGCTCGTCCTCGGCATGTGTTTCTTCCTGGGCGGCGTTTACAACATGCGTGGCCGGGACGGCCACGGCCAGGAACAGAGCTTCTCCACCGCCACCGCTCAGACGACGTGCTCGCTCATGACCCTCGCCTCGGCCTCGATGATCCTCCCGGCCGCCCTGTACGGCATTCTCAGCCAAGCGGAGGAACGTAACAAGCAGGCCAGCATCCTGGTTCTCTCTCGCGGCACCTCCATCATCCTGCTGTTCCTCTACTGTCTCTATCTTTACTTCGCCCTACGCACGCACAAGAAGCTCTTTGAACCCGAGGCCAACGAGATTACTGGCGACGACGGCGAGGAGGAACACCAGCCTTTGTTGGGGCCCTGGGCGGCGGCCCTCGTCCTGGTCGTAACGACGCTCATCATTTCGGTGTGCGCCGACTACATGGTGGACAGCATTGACGCCCTAGTGGCGACGGGCAAGATCAGCAAGACCTTCATCGGCCTCATCCTGATCCCCATCGTCGGCAACGCGGCGGAGCACGTTACCGCATGCGTGGTGGCCGTCAAGGACAAGATGGACCTGGCCATGGGCGTAGCCATCGGGTCGAGCATCCAGATCGCCCTTCTTGTCACGCCCGCTCTGGTCATGCTCGGCTGGGCGATTGGCCAGCCCATGACGCTTCACTTTGAGACGTGTAAGTTTGTTTCGGCCCCCCTTCCTGCCAAAAGGCCCACCACCAACCAGCGGATTGCTAATGCGAACCAGTCGAAACCATCGCTTTTGCGCTCTCTGTCCTCGTCGTGACCTACACCGTCCAAGACGGCAAGTCTAATTACCTCGAGGGTGCCATGGTATGTTTATTCTTTGCTCGGTACCAGACCACGACTAATGTTCTCTCTAGCTCCTCGGTCTCTACATTATCATCGCTTTGGCCTTCTGGGTCAGTCCAACAGATGCTCTCGGCAAAATCTAACGTTGAGGCTGGTAGTAGATTCACTCCATCCATCAACATCACTATCCCACCCTGGAATTTCCTTTTGACATCTCTTTTACATTTTTTTTCTGGCACAATAGTACGGCGGGCCGTGAATCTATGCTCTTGACCATAGTTTGGACAAGAGACATGTCATGCCCGTCAAAGAAAGAGGCAGATTTGTTGGAAGCGGGGCGGGACGGGCAAAGGGTGTGGGTAACTGGCACAGGTTCTGTACGATACGTGGCGAGGCTATCTATTTGCGGGCCAGCAGTGGAGTTACGGGTCTTGTACGGATTATCTCTGGCTTTGTTTTCCTGAGTAATTGGTGAGAAATTGGTATTGCAGTCTACATGCAACGATTATGGATGCGTCTTTGACTCTGTGTTGTTTTACCTCTGTTCTGTAGCGCTCGAATTGGGCAAGGTGTCCCGACCCTTGACCAAGGCGATACTTGGGGCTTTCATCTATTGACAACAAAGCAAGCATTGAGGGCACAGAACAAAACGGACCAACAGCTCTGAATCTCTCTCCAACCTATCCCGCGGGAATACGCCTCCAGGTCTTGCACAAGCCAGGTGACCGTATTTCCGAGAGAGAGAGAGAGAGAGAGGCATTGTCAAGAGCCGCCAAGATCGTTCCCATCTCCATCAACACAAGCATGTCATGTTTTTGTTTTCGCTTGTCCCATATTGCCACGGATGTATTTTGATCTACACAAGAGTAAGAACTCAGTTTACATTGCTCCATCCCATTCCGGAACATGTCCATTGCTCGATCAGTAGCACGCGGAGAGAGAGAGTAAAAAACAGACAGAAGAAAAGACAGAGAAAAAAGAAGAGTGAAAGTGGTGATGATGACCTAATTGCACAAGTGAGACAAGGAGAGAGTAACAGATTAAATTGTCCGAGCCATCTCCATCCACCTTCTCCCCCCCCCCCCCCCCCAAAACCAAAATGATGATATCCCACTGTTCGCCCTGTCCACACACCGAACCGCAACCACCTGTTTGCTATTTTAACAACGGAAGAAGGAAAGAAAGAGCAGGACATGTAGCAGCGATCATCACCGGACAGGCAGATGCAAAGCTCGTTGATCTCACCCATGGATTTCCGGCTTAGGCAGGCAACCATTCTGCTGCCGCCATCGCTGCCAGCTTGCTCTTCTTTGAAAGGAAAACAGCCGACACCGGGAGGATACCTTTCCTCAGGAGCTCGAGAGCGCGCGGAGAAAGGGACAAAAGAAACGAGAAAAACAACGCAAGGGCGCCACGCCACCATGCCGGTCCGTTTGTCCACCCATCCCCTTATTATACGTAGGTAAGCAACAACATCCCGCGCCAGCCGTCTTTATTATTGAGCACACAGAGAGGAAAAAAAACACACAGATAATATGAAGAAAACTCTTTTCCCCCCAGCCAATAATGCAGGATTTTAAGATGTCTGATGTGTGTTAAGGCCGGCCATTAACGCCAGCTATCTTATTAAGTCTCACCATAAGAGTGTAAGGGTGGCGAGGAGCAGGGGAGGAGAGCGGCTCATGTGGGGCATCGCTTCATTCCTCTTGCCATCATCTCGGGTCAATGGTAAAGTAGTTCCAGCCTCTGAATGGCATCTCGTCGGCTGCCGCTCGCTGTCCCTGACAGATGCAGCTTGGTGAAGGCCATTACTACTGGGCATTCGTCCAGAGCTCTCCCTGGCGGCCCTTAGCATCGAACGAGGGATTGGCCGGCTCCGCACTTTCCGGGCGACGGGTCGCTACCGCGTTATTATAGAACATCTGGGCGATTGGAGTTCCGCTCGGATACGACTCGGGATCGGGGTACACATATCCGTTGCCGTTGGGACTCTGAGTGGGAGAACCGACGGGGCCAGGAGAAGCCCAGCCCACGCTGCCGATATGGGGACTGCCGACGGCACTACCAGGCCCCTGTTGGGGTTGCTCGATGCTGGGCTCTAGGGTCTGCGGCGGGGGAGCATACCCGGTCGGGTGTGATGTCGGGCGCATGCCGTTGTTGTACCCCGTAGACGCTGTCGGGGACGGGCTGCCGACATGGACATCGCCGCGAAGGTGCGCGGGAATCGAGTTGCTCAGATACTGCATGTTATTCATCCCGGCCAATTCCGCGCCCGGTGACATGGAGATGGGGCGCTGCCCTGGAGAAGGCGTGGTGATAGGAGATTCATGGTTAGATGCTTGCTCGCTCGCCGACTGCGACTTGTTTCTGGCAGCGGCAGCGGCGGCGGCAGCGGCGGCAGCAGCACTGGCGCCTTGAGCCAGAGCTTCAGCCCGGGCGCGTGCTGAATCTTCAACCGTGCCAACATGATGGTTCTGATGCCTGGTCAACGTGGTGCGTCGGGTGAAGGTCTTTTGGCAGTCGGCATAGGGGCACTTGTAGGGCCGTTTCCCAGAGTGGATACGCCGGTGTCGAGCCAGCGAGCTGCTGTCACTGAAGGGCTGTGCACAACGTTAGCGCGCTCAGGTGCTAGGCTGGAGGCAAGAACATGCATACCTTGCCGCATCGCTCGCACCGGTGTGGCTTCTCACCGGTATGCACGCGTGAATGTACGGTCAGAGCAGACCGTTGAATAAACTGCTTGCCGCACCCGGGATAGTCGCAGACATGGGGCCGAATGCCGCTGTGAATACGTTCTGCCTAGGCGTCAGCTAGAGAAAGAGAGAGAAATCACACAACTGCACTTACCGTGCCGGGCAAGATCGCTACGTCTCGCAAAGGGCTTCCCGCACGTGCTGCACGGGAACTGTTTCGCAGGCGGCTGATGGGCGGGCGCCTGGGGGGGCTGCTGGGTTTGTTGATAGGCGGTATGCACAATTCCAATGTTTTGCTGCATCTCGTGAGGGACCATTGGTGCGGGTGCCATGTTAGCATTCGGCACAGGGGGCAACGGTGCCGGGGCCATGGCAGTCGGCGAAGGATACGAGGCGCTCATCGGGCCCGAGTACCTTGGTTGCTCCGAGCCCTGGGGCGAACCCTGGCGATCAACTTGAAGCTGCTGGAGCTGCTGGGGCGGGCGCTGCTGTTGCAGCTCGGATGTTGCGCCCTGTTGAGAAGCCTGTTGTCCGCCGGACTCGGCCTTGATGTTGAGCACATTGCCGATCCCCATCGCACCAGTCGACGATGGTGACTGTGACATGACGAAGCTTTGTATCGGAGACAGAACAAAGCTCTTGAGACCTCTCAAAGATAAGTTGCTGAAGATAACGGTCAGCTCGGGTACGGGATGTAGCGGTGTGCACGCGGCTCAAAATGACTGGCAGGGACAGGTCAAAAAAGGGACAGATACGGCCAGGGTATGTATAATCGGGGCAGATGACAAGCCACAATCACCCGTTAGCTGTGAGATATCGGCGCGGGCCCGTCGTAACGATGTGTATACCAGCTCATGCGCGTATCGCGATGGCCGATGGGCAAAGGTCGATGGGGTCGATGGGTCGCTGGGTGAATGGGTGAATGGGTGAATGGGTGATGATGAAAGAGGAAGAGAGTGCAGGAAAGTGAGAAGTGATGCGGGGCTGACAAAAAGTCAAAATTTTTTTCCTCACCTTGATCAAAGACCAAACAAGAGGTCTCAGACCGGGATCCGTCACTCGCTGACGAGCTCCAGAAACAAGAAATACGTTGAAGATTGGCCTCCCAATCTCGGCTGCTCACAAGTATGCTTTGCAGCTCGATGAAGCTGCGCCGTGATCGTTGCTGTCGTGCACGGTTCAGAAAGGGTGCTGTGCTGGCGACCGGGCTTCGCGAATCGCGACTCGGCGCGGATGACGTCGCAGTCAAGCGGCAACCGATGAAGGAAAAGGGCTGCGAGGCAGATATACCGTGGTCTGAGCCTGGCGAGTTAGGAAATCGGAGATGCGAGAGAGATGGAAAAGGGAAAAAAAAGAAAAAAATTACAGTCTTTGGCCCTGACGAGGAAGGATGAATGGATGGCCAAGATTAAAGCAGACTGGAAAATAAACGTGGCCCTGCACAGGTGAGGATCCTGTAAGAAGGAAAGCCGCATTGGGTGGGCGACACGGTGCAGGGGCAGGTTGAAACGACTGGGGACTGGTAGGGGTTCCGAGGGCGCGCGTGGGTCTGGGTTGCGAGAGCGCGCCACGCGTTAGCGACCGGGGGACGGGTACTTGGTAACTGTGCGATCTTTCATTGCAAGATGGGGTATTGAGACTGCCGGCCGCTAACATTGGGCCAGGCCAGGGCTAATTCAATCGCCAGCCTTCGTCTCGGAACAAGCATCGAAAAATGCAATGTTCTCCGCCAGGTCGAGATTGGACAAGATCTTTACGGAATACGTTTCGGTATATGGCCCTTCGTCCGAATGATTTACAGAGTACGCTTGATCGCTTGATGCGGGCGATAGGGACTCATAGCGAGCGATTCAAGAAGTCAACAGTTTGCGCAGCACAGCAAGTCCCTTTCTTCGCTACCTGCGATACGAGCAACACTATGGAGACCGTAGCTCAGGCTCAAGTAGGTACCGACCTAGGTATTTAGGTAGGTAGGTAGGTAAAGTGAACAACCTAGTACATTAGGTGCATATATGCCAAGACCTTCAGTGTTGGGCAGAAAGCTGCTGCGTTCACGAAACGACGAATTCAACATACGCAACCAACCTAGCAGCAACGATCATGGTACATGGCCACACCGCCCTACCACCCGCACTCTCAGCCACCAGGTCGACAGACCCCAGCCATCTTACGAGTAGATAGCCGGCCTTGATTTAGCGCTCACCTGGCCGGCTCAAGGTAAGCGTATGGAGCCGCGATGCCGGAGCGGCTAGGCCATCAAACCGAGACAATGGTGCACTGCGTTCGTAGGCCAAGAAACGGAAGGAATGGTTAGCCACTGTTATTTGTTGTCTTAGCCCCAATTGCGAGAGCGGAGCGACTCAGGGAACGTCATCGCACGCGCTTCCTCGACTCGCAACGAAGTGGTTACCAGCTCCTCGTCGGGGCCGCCGTCTTGTCTATTTTAACCCCCCCCCCCCCGGGGAGGCGTTCTTCAATAGGGTATCAGGCCCTTCGGACTGTTGAAGTTCACTCGTTGCCAAACGAGCTTAGTCCGGCGAGCGGGGCCAGCCTAAAGCTTCGACGGCTTCGATTTCTGCTTCGATTGCAACCCTCCACATCGGGAATTGCTCCCCAGGCGGCCCCTGAAATTAGGCCGTGCTCCTGCAGGCCTTGTGCCGTTGGCGGCCAAAGCTCCAGCTCGCTCCAGATTGGGCAATTCTCCGATTCGAGAACAAACAAGTCTTGCTACAAAAGTGTGCATAGCATACTGCGCAGCTAGGAAAAGTGACGACAAAAATCAGCAGGAAAAAAAGCTGCCTCAAGCAGCCATTTGCCTGACAGCAGGGAAATCGCAGCTTAGGACCCCCCTAATCTCAACAGGGGATTGGCGCAGTATCGGGTGATTTAGGCGTTCACGTCTGAAGACACTGGCGTTTTCGACTTTTGGCATCTGGTTGGGCGCATGGGCTCACCGATAACTATGGCCGGTGCATGAAAGACGTCCAGATCCCTGCCCTCTGGACCAGGGGAACGGCCCCTGAGCCTCGGGTCCTGGGGCAAAAGAAATGTTTCCACGTTCCTTCCAGAAGGCGATTTTTGTGTGTCAGGGGAGCATCGATCTCTGGCAGCAGCCACGGAAACCGCCTCCCGATGCAGGTCGACACTTGGAGATGCGCTAGTTACTGATCGTTGGTTGACTACGCAACCGAGCCGAGGCGAGAAGGGCGGAAGAAGCAGCTTTTGACGTGATACATGACAACATTGCAGGGCGAGTTAGAGTGCGAGGCATCATTGGATAGTTAACTGGACTTGTGGTACTGCAGTGTGTACGCCGTAGGTAAGGCAGTCCTGCGCATGCAGCATTGAACAGCCCTTCATTCACCGACTGGATTTACAGTGTATGAACGTCCATACAGGTGGGTTAAGGATTGCTTCCCTGGCGCTTTGCCGAAACTTCTCCCGCTCCCCTGTCCGCGCGCCTGAAGCCAACTCAGAAATACATAACGTTAGTAGCTACTCCGTACTGGTGGATCCTTTCATGCAGGGCGCAGGGGCCCGATACCCAAGCTGGTCAGTCCTGGAGTTCAGGTACCTTATGTACCTTAGGTATGTACTCATAGTATGTAATCCGTACTTTTCGTATGTCCTCCGCCCATGCATTAATTTCAGCTCTCTGTGAAGTGGTTCATGTACGGAGTATTGGGTAAAGATGTGCAGAGGGCACTCCGTGCCTGTCAGCTCAAGGACAGCTTGGACCTCTGTGAGTGCTCGTTCAAGTAGTTACCGCTTCCGTCTTGCATTCCGCTCCCACCTAGTTCGATGGTTCCAAGGGACCGAAAGTTTCGCCACGAGCTCGATAGTCAACTGGCAAGTCCCTGTATCTTTGGCCGGCGCACATGCAATCCGACATACAATACATACCCGACGGATTGCTGGAATAGTCGTCATACCGGATCAGTCACTACGGAGCACACTACACTACACGAACAACCCATGTGGGACCCAGGGTGGCAGCGGCTTGGCCGAAAAAGGCCAGAGCCCAACATTGGCCAATCTCGGCGATCGGCAGCGCGTGATCGAATGTAGAGTACGGATTAGAGAGGGTAGGAGATAGGACGACCAGGGCGGTCAACAAGACCCCATCTCATCGGCGTGACCGCGAGAGCCATCCATGCTGTGGGCCGAAATGCGTACATTCGTACCTATCTACTGTCCGGTACTCAGTACATTGCGTTGATATCGTAGCCCAGACGTGTACGCATGAAGCAACCGCAAACTTAGCCGCCTGAAGTTTGCCTGCCATGTAAATCGACATTGTTTTGACGCAGCCCAGGCGCTCCGGGCGGGGCCGGCTTTTTTACAGGTGCGTCCCTCGCGCCTTCCCCGGGACGAGACCCACTTTTCCGATCTGCCTGCACAACAGTGACGGCAACTTGCTCGCTCCTTCCCTGCTCCTCATTCCCCTTTTCCTCTTCCTCCTCCTCCTCCTCCTCCTCCTCCTCCTCCTCTTCCTTCTTCCCTTCTTCTCTTCTCCCTTATGTCTACCCCGTGATGGCGCGGTCAATGCTCAGCTTCGGATTTGCAACACCGGGACTGACGGCGGGCTCAGGAGAATATCTTTGATGATACCTCTTGTACATAGCCCCGAGCGGCCGAGCGGGCATATAGAGCGGTTGAGAGTGCGAGAGTGCCTTGGTTAGGCATTTCAGCTTCTGGTCGTTGCTCTTTCACTGTTCTCTTCCTAGCCAAAAAAAAAAAAGAGGAAACAAAAAGAAACAAATAACAACTTCCTTGGCTGCTGCTCGCCTATCCAGTCGGTCCACGTCGGGAGTGAAATCCTGGCGGCTAGGGCGAGATGGCCACAGCGTTTCTGCTGTAAACCGTTTCTTGCTGGATTAGATGAAGAACTAACGCACCCTGCGGGCAGCGTGGCTAGTGACCATCACTTCATCTTCCCTATCCAGACCTACCCTAGGAGAACAGCATGGCTCGGAGCGGGCGTGTGCTCAAGGAGTCTCGGCAGAGCTTGATGAGTTTTGTCAAATACATCTCCAAAAAGCCCCAGAAGCTTCAAAACAGACAACAAAGCAAGAATTGTCGCTCAGGAGGAAAAGGAGGAGGAGTCGCCGCCGTCATAACCCCCCTGCCTACCAATCTTGATACCAAGCCGTCCGGGAGCGCAGTGCTGCTGCTCTGGTTAAGTCGATTCTTCGGCTCTACCACGACGGAGCTTGAAGCACGCGATGCTCGTGAGTGCAGCCCTTCCCCGCTACACCAACCGCTACTACGTGTCGAGCCCCGCCGAACCGATGAACCCCCTCCCCCCCTTTTTCTCCCTTTTGGCCTGGCGTTTCCGCACGGTGGTGACCTGCCGATGGCCAAGGTTGTCCACGCGACCGACGCCTCTCCCTCTCCCCGCGCAAGCAACAACGGCGAAGTCCCTCGCATGCTTCGCCGTTTTCGCTCAGAGCCCCTCCCTCCTTCGTCGACCAGCCACGCTTGAGCACCGGTTCTTCAGGGATGACAGCCCGGGCGCGGCCGACGCTTGGCGGTCGTGAAGGTGTTGTTGGTCGTTTTGGAGGAACAGACTGCGTTCCTGCGTGTGCCTCTTCGCGTATACGATTCTACCCTTGTCCGGTCCAAGCCTTCGTGCTCCACCGCTTTGGTACCGTACCCGGGGGCGGCAGTGGTCACGACAGGGGGCAGGGTGGCTACTGCGTTGTGTGTATACACACAAGTGCATGTCGATGAACATGGGCGTCGTACATGAGTGTATATACTCGACAGACAACCTTGTACACGCATGTCTATATTCCGTACCAGGAGACGAATGGTCGAACCCGTAGGACACCACTTCGCCCATCCATCGGCATGACGAGCTACTACCGTATCCAAAACAGTACACGGCTGCTGCACATACAACGAACTCTCATGAGGTGACGTAGGCGGGTTCTGAGAGGTATGGGGTTCTGTTCGCCGCCTCATTTCGGTGATCAGTAATCCTATATTCCTCCAAACGCCTGTGCTTTCGAAAACTTCCGAGTGGAGAAGTGGATCGACAGCTCTCACTGCATTTGTAAGTCACTCGCGGGAATGGCTCCTACCGCGGTGCCCGCATGCTTTGTATCTGTCAACAACTTGCCGGACGGTGTAGAGAGGTGCCTCATGTCCGCGGAGCATTCGACAACTCCCTCTCTCGGCACGATCAAGGTAGTCATACTCTGACAAGACACCCAGGGGGGAGGAGCCGAGGGCAAATAAAGGAGAAGAAGAAGAGGAGGAAGAAGAAGACGGGGGAGACCGAAACAGAGGGAGAAGGGGTGGAAAAAAAAAGTTTACCTGCAAGAGCAAGCAACATGGTCAGATTCACCATTGAGATCGAGGTTTATTCTGACCTCATATGCGCGTGGTGCTACATCGGCAAGCGAGCTCTCGACAAGGCCATCCACTTGTACAAGACAGAGCATCCCGACGTCGAGTTCAGGCTGACATGGAGACCCTACATGCTGTGGCCCAACGCAGGCGTCTCGGGTGAGCGTCCCCAAGGTGGTGGCACGGTCGAGTCCGACCAGCTTCGTCACGTTCCCTTTTTTTTCTTTCTTTTTTTTTGTTTGTTTCTTTGTTTGACAGCATGCCCCTACTAACCGCACATTTGCATTGCTCCGGTGTCCTCAGCGTACCGAAAGGGAGCGATACTGCAGCACATCTTCGGCCCCCGCGCGCTCTCCATCCGGAGCCGGATCGACCAGCTGGGCGAGCGATACGGCATCAGCTTCAGGTGGGAGGGCAGGTCGGGCAACACGCGGGACGCCCACAAGCTGATCCTGCTCGCGATGGAACGAGACGCCGCCGCCCTCCCAAACGGAACGTCGGCCTTGTTTCACAATAACGACAACAACAACAACAACAACACAACCCTCCAGCAGAGAACGATCGACCACCTCTTCGCCCTGAACTTTGAGCGCGGCGCCGACATCTTCTCGCGCGCCGTCCTCGCCGCCGCGGCGGTCGACCTCGGCCTCTGCGCCACCGAGGCCGAGGCGCTTGCCTACCTCTCGCACGACGACCCAGACGGGGCCCGAGGAGGAGGAGGAGGAGGAGGAGGAAGAGCGGGGCCAGCGGCGGCGGTGGACGAGTCGTCGGCGCGGGCGCGGCGGATCGGCGTCCGCGCCGTGCCGAGCTACGTCGTCCAGGGGCGCTGGCAGGTGGGCGGGATGCAATCGGAGGACGTCTGGCTGGACGTGTTCGAGCGCGCCAGGACCGGGGGCGTGGCCGGGAACGGGGCCGGGGGCGGGCGGGGTCCAAATAGGACGGGTCTGATGTGAGGGAAGAGGGGGGGAGAGTCGGGCAGGGCGAGTGAGACACGGGGGAACGACACGGGGGAACGAGGGGACAGTTCGGACCACTCTTTTGAGTCTCATGATTATTCTGTCATTTTTGGGTGTTGAAACGCCATGAACAATTGTTACCAAGCACACCTCTCTTTTTTTTCTTCCCAACCAGTCATCAGAGGACCAAAAACCACGAGACATCTACCAGGTGTTTACGGCAAAAGTTGATATTCTCGTAAATAGCGACGATTGCCATTGCCTACCCACCGGGAAGCACTGTTGCCCCGAGTATGTTTTTGTTTTGTTTCCTTTTTTTTTCGTCCAGACGAATGAACCCAGCCACTCTAGCCAGTTTCTATAATAATAGCACAACAAGCCCCACGATTGTTGCTCAGCCCAGTAGCCCTCTGATGTAAAGTGTCGTTACCCTGCCTTACCCGCCTAAACGCCATCCCAATGCAATAATAGATGGTGGAGGAAAATTTTTTTTTAAAAAAAAGAAAGAGAGCCGAAAAAAAAAGGGCAGAAGGGGGCAAAAAAAAAACATCAACCAACCCTGACTCTTCCTTGTTTCTCAGCGTTTCATGTGACTGTAATCCTTCAACAAGTGCTCCATGTGCACGTTGGTCGACTTGCCGGTGCGGCGCTGGGTCTTCTTCTTCTTCTTCTCCGCCTTGGGCGCCTGGGCGGCCTTGAGGCGGGGATCCTCGGAGGCGGGCTTCTGCTGGGCGGCGAGCAGCTTCTGGACGATGTTCTCGACGCTGGGCAGCTCGACGCGGGACCACAGCAGCTTGAGCTGGGGGTCGACCTCGTGGAAGAGGCTCGGGTCGTCGAGCCAGACCATGCGGGCGGCGCCGTCCTTCTTGGCCCGGACGACCAGCAGCTTGTGCTCGGCCTCGAGCTCGTTGATGGCCGCCTCGCAGTCGGGCCAGCCGTCCTTGAGGTCCTTGACCGACACCCCGCTCGCGTCCGTCTTCTTCTGCAGGTAGGCCAGCAGCTGCGTCTTGCTCTTGACGTTCGGGATGATCGGGCGGTGTACGTAGGTGCCCGACCGCCACGTCTGCTCGCTCAGCGACGGATCCGGGATCCACTGGATCTGCGGGTGGCGCCGCATCTGCTCGACAAAGAACTCCTGCTCCTTCTCCGGCCGGCCCGTCGCCGACAGGTAGCCGAGCACGTCGGCGCACGTCTGCGGCTCGTCCTTGGTCCGCAGCCACGAGACCGCGTAGGCCATCTGCGAGATGATGCTGTCGCCCGTGCCCGTCAGCGCCGGCTGCGAGTACACCACGTTGCCGGGCGCCTCGCGCTCCCGCCGCGGCGTGAGGCTGCCCGGCGCCGCCGCCGACGTTGTCGAGCCGACCGACGGCGACGGCGACGGCGGCGCCAGCGAGCGCTTGGTGCCTGCGCCGGAGCCGAGCTTGCTGGCGGCTGCCGACATGCTGCTCAGGAACGACGCCTGCTGGCGATCGAAACTGTTCGACATGGCGTCCGTTTTCTTCCACCCTCTGTGTCCCAATTCTGGTAGCAGCGTCTCTCTTTTGAGTCTCGGAAAACGGTGTCGGGCCAGCGCGAGCTCGTCGATGGCGTTGGCGTTGGCGTTGGCGTTGGCGTTGCTGACGTTGCTGTTGTCGTCGCCGTTGAGATGCGCTTTGTTGCGCGGTTGAAGGATGGTGGCGATGGCAATTGCCCAGGCTCTGGGTGGGCCTTCATTGTAATCCGTAGTTGGCTCAGCAAGGGGGGGGGGGTTCCCGTCTGCAGCAGGGTCCCATTTACAAACTGAAGGCTTGGTTCTAGCCAATTGAATGAATCCTGGGCACTGCAGCCGGTGCCTGCAAGGGGGACTAAGTACTGTACGGAGTACCATTCGTACACTATATAGCATACCGGTTCGGCTCTCTGGGGGTTCTGCCAGCCTTGGCAAGGGAATCTTCAAAATGCAAACATATTGAAAACTGCATAGCATCAGTAGGGATGACTTCACATACGAGCCACATAGCTTCAGAAAGCGCTCAGCTGCACTGCGATTGACATGCTTGTTGTGCCGTACCTGACGTGCTCCTGATGTACCAAGTAGAACACGAGAGCCAAAAAAAAAAAAAAAAACCGTCTCATCCCAACAAAATAAGCTCCGGCAGCAGGAGTTAGTCGAAAGAACGGCGCTAGCTTTGGGGAAATACAAGATTCTATAAACTAGTACCTGGCATGTGCCAATCCCAAGAATGCCGTTGCCTCAGCTGCCCCGTCCTCCACGGTGGTAGCGGTGGTAGTAGTGGTGTAGTGGTGGCAGCGGCGGAGGTGATGCGAGAAGCACGGGGGCGAGCTTGGCTTGCTGCTCGGCTCAGTGTCCAGTACATGAACATCTGGAATACAGATATCATCCAGCCATTAACATGACCCGTTTGTTGAACAACGACAAAACGCAAGACGCCAATCCTAGGTCGGTACGAGACAGCAGTCTATGCATGGCGCCCACCACAAGCCGCCATCCAAGCACATCCCAGGCCAGAACCCGAGACACTCTCGACCAGACGCTGGTAGTCTTCCCCATCATGATTCCTAGAATTCAATGTCGTAACGCAGAGTGACCCAAAAAGAAAGCATCGCCATTAAATAAGATAAAACTCCTATCTGCCTCCGCTACCCGAGTCACCAAGTGGTGAGACCACACCAATTCAGGCGTTGGTCGCAGCCTGCTGTTGCTGGAGATAGGTGTAGGCAGCGTAACCGATCAGACCGCCGATGAGGACGATGGCGTAGAGGCCCACGCCAAAACCGGCAGTGGTGTTGTTGGCAGCTGGGGCAACGGCACCGGGGGCGGGAGTCTTGGGCTTGGGGTCGCCGGGCTAAACGGAAACGTCCTGCCGTCAGCTTATCCGTTCCAACTTCGCCTCTTGGAGCGATCTGCGTATTCCGGGTTGCTTACGCTGCGCTTCAGAGTGCCGACTTTGAGCTGCTTGAGCGTTTCCCGGGCCTCGTCGCTGTGGCCGACATCCTCAAACGCCTCAGTGGCGTCCTGGCCAGCGACGTCGAGAAGGACCTCCTCACCACCACTGTTTGTTTTCAACTCATCAGCATGAACGGTTGTCTCTGGGCGGGCGGGTGCGGGGAACCCGTCGGAAACCGGCACGGGAGATGATAAGCGGCCGGAGGTTTGAACTGGGAGGGAGAGAAAAAAAAATTCATGACACTTACGGGTGCTCATCCACAAACTTGGAGCAGTCGTAGATCTCGTCGTGGATCACGACGTAGAGATCCTTCTTGGTGTTGTGCTCGGCAACATCCTGGTAGGTGAGCTCCTTGGTAGAGGCCATCTTGACTGCCTTGAATCGTTGTCGGGACTCCGAAATGTCGGGGATTTCTCTGGACAAGTGGTTCGTTAGCACGGTACACGCGAGCGCTCTCGATAGGCGGTGCGATCCGAGGCAATTGAGGTCGAGAGGCGTACCAAAAGCTCGGAAACTGGGACAACGACGAGAGACGATGGTGTCGGCGCGGCGGCGGGCTGATGAAAGGCGGTGGTCAGAGGAGAGGGAACAGTCACGAAAAAGATCAACAGGTTCCGACCGGCTTTTGGAGAAGGAACCCCGGAGGGACAGGCAGGCAAGTGGACGACTCGAACTCCGCTGCCCCTGGGCGGGAGTCCCACTCCGAATGCCGCTTGGGCCCCCCTGTGACCAATGAGGACGCATTAGAATCATGCTATCCGGACTGTGATTCGTCCAAATTCCCTATGGTACGATTCGGACTCTGCGATCCGAGTATTCTGCTGAGTCTGCGAGACCTGGCTGCACTGGCCGGCCGTGCTCAGACCAGCTAGCAAGAAGACACGCCAGGGATGCCGTATCGACGGAGAGGAACTGTGTTCTCCGGGGGTTGCGGTGACCGTTTTCCGGGATCGGGTTGTTCCCGCTAGTTTTCACGCCCACAGACCTCCGACAGTGTACCCACCGCCCACACCTCAATCTTTGGAGTTGCTTACCAGCCCCAGACCGTCGCACCGATTAAGCTCGCCTTCGGATGCGTCTCTCGGTAATCTGTGTACTGTGGTAGCCTCTCTGGAACTTCGGAATCGCGAGGTGGCCGACATGAAAGATTACGCAGATCTCACCTTCTCCGCACCGCACTTGCTTTGTGCGCATTTGCCCGCTTCTTTTTTTTCTTTTCCCTTGCTTTTTCCCCTTTTCTCTCTGTCCATTCCTCTTCTTTATGAACTGCACCCTGTGCTAGATGGCATTTGTCCGTGTTTCGACATACTGTAACAACCGGCCCTTGAGCGAACTACGGACGTACTTGTCTACCTCCTCGACGACCCACCACCGATATCCTGTCCCAACCTGTAGCTCGCAACCTTGTCCCACTCGATCTTCTGCCTCGTGACGGGGAGCTGTCTCCGCAGCGCTTTGAAAGCGCCCTCGCTCAGGCTAGTGAAGCTCCGGTTTAGCTCTTCCTGGTACTTGCGCTCGCCTGCCGAAATCTCCTTGGCGATAGCCGCCCCGGTGCCGGACGGCACGGTCGCCGTCGCCGACTTGTTGGTCAGCAGCCGGACGTTGCCGTCCTCGTAGTAGTGCACGTCGACCTTGATGGATCCCTCCAGAGCGCTCGAGGCCGGGTTGAAGATGTAGAGCGAGCGCCACCGCCCGTTCCTGGGAGGTGTGGTTAGCATGGTAGAAGTCTTGGGGGGCGGGAGTGTTCTTGTTCCTCGGGCTCTCCGTACCAAAAGTTGTTCGGGCTGTACTTGTTCGCAACGATGATGATGGCAATCTTGGAGCCGTTTTCTATGGGGTAGGCGCCGTAGGCCGCGTTCGTGAAGTGCTCGTTAACGTAGGTCGATAGCCCCTTGAGGATCGATTTTCTGGCAACCCGCAGCATTAGCCGTGTATCCATCATGAGGTCCTCCTAACCCGGGAGGCCATACGCCAGATCCACACCCTCGCCCTCGGGCACGTAGCTCTCCACCGCGCTGGCCTTTTGTGTGATGTGGTCGAAAGCGAAGCTGCACGAGCTCTCGAGGTCGTAGTACCGACCGTTGCCCAGGGCACTGTGCGAGCTGATGATAACCGGCTGGCTACCCCCCGGAAGCTTGACTGTCGTAAACTGCTCCTCGTTATACTTTTGGAAGGCCGGGCCCAACTCGTTGACCAAGCCCGGGCTGGAGATGGTCAGGGCTTTGATGTCTGCGGCGGGGTCGGTCAGATGAAGCGGTTAGAACCGAGTGTGCGCGAACTACGTGCCTGCGACAACGTCCGAGAGCTGAGTCGATGCGAGTTAGTAAGTATTCTTGACTGCAGCCTCCGCCGAGGTCAAGAGATTTGGCGGCAAGCTCACCTCTCCCGGTGGAGCTCCCTCCACAAAGGAGGAAACGATGGACTTGTGAGAAGACATTGCTTCCCAGGAATACGCTCAGGCCGGTATGAAATAAAGGAGTTCTCAGACACTTCCAACGGCGTAAGTTGCGCGGTACCTGATGGTGTCAGACCGGGCGTTTGTCGGTGGTGTCCGACGGGCGCGCAGCTGATGGAATTACGGAGCGTGGAGGGGAGGATGCGGGGCAGAATGCGGGCCGCAGCCAGGAGTGCCAAGAACAGCGGGCAGGGGAGAGAGAAACCGCCCGAGTTTCATCTGATATCGAGCAGCTGTGTCCCGCTCAAAGGAAGCCCTGAACTCAACCTAAAATCGCCAGGCTTCAGACGATATAAGCGATTGCTTTATATTCAGTGACGACCATTTGCATTGCACACGGTGTCTTCACTATAAGCCTAATACCATTTCTGCCGAAAATGCGCCACTCCGCCCCGCCAACGCCACGCCTCTCTCAAAACGCGATCGATCGCTTTTACGCAGTGAACTGGCTTCGTCATATACCCTATCTTCGGAATAGGTTTAATACTCTAGGACTTTCTTGATGTTGTCGTATATTCCTTAACAAGGTTAGCATGGCTCGTGAGTCCAGCTGCGAAGAGAGAAAGAGAAAGAAAGGAAGAAAGAAGCAAAAAAAAAAGAAAAAAAAAAGAAAGAAGGAAGGAAGGAAAAGAAAAGAAAAGAAAAACTTACTCGCAACGTCTGGTGCATTGAAGGCCTCATACATCAAGGGCGTATGTATGCTGAACCCGGCCACGCGAGCAACCGGGGCCTCTAGCCTGATGAAGGTATTCGGGTCTTCCTGGATTGCTGCAGCCACCTCGGCCCCGACGCCAGCATTGATCATGGCCTCGTGGACGACAAGACACCGCCCGGTCTTCCTGACGCTCTTGAAGACAGTCTCCTTGTCCCACGGGTAGATGGTCCGCAAGTCGATCAGTTCCACCGAGATGCCCAGGTCCCTCTCGGCCTGCTTGAGGGCGGCCTCGCACTTGTACAGCGGCTGACCATAGGAGACAATGGTGACGTCGGATCCTTCCTTGAGCACCTCGGCCTTGGACAGCGGCAGCGTGTAGGCGGCGGTGGGGACCTGCTCGACGGCGGCGCGGTACAGGATCTTGGGCTCCATGAACACGCAGGGGTCGTTGCTGCGGATGGCCGACAGCAGCAGCCCTTTGGCCTGGAGCGGCGACCGGGGCATGATGACCCGCAGACCGGGGATGTGTGTGAACAGGCTCTCGGGCGACTGCGAATGGTAGAGAGCGCCGTGGCCGACGCCGCCGCAGGGCATGCGCACCGTTAGCCCGCCCGCGCTCCGGCCGCAGGCGCCGTCGCGGTAGCGGAACTTGGCCGCCTCATTGACCAGCTGGTCGAAGGCGGGGTAGACGTAGTCGGCGAACTGGATCTCGGCGACGGGCCGCATGCCCTCGGCGGCGACCCCGATGGCGAAGCCCATGATGCCCTGCTCGGTCAGCGGCGTGTTGAAGACGCGGTCGCCCCCGTACGTCTCGGCCAGCTTGCCGGTGCAGCGGAAGACGCCGCCAAAGGCCACGTCCTCGCCGAAGATCATGACCGACTCGTCCTCGGCGAGGGCGATCGAGAGCGCGTCGTTGATGGCCTGGAAGAGGTTCAGGCGCTTCGTCGTTCCATTGCGCACCTCTGGCGGCAGCTCGGGGTTGCTCAGGGCGGATTGTGATGTGTGGGACAGCAACGGGGTTGTCGAGTAGTCGATAGGGAGGTTCAGCCTCGCATTGGGCGGGTGAGTCGAGTACTGCCGCCGGCGTTGGGAGCAGACGAGCGCAGGGCCGGACGGGGAGAGAGGCGAACCACGCGCCAATGCCCTCGAGAGGGTGCGGAATGACGAATGCTTCATTGCCGATGGGGGAGTCGAGGTCTTCTTCTGCCAGTCTCTTTCACGGAGGGTCGCCGTGCATGGTTAGGAGCAAGTAGGCGTGAGATGCGGGTGGAAATGCGAAGATTGGGAGATGGATGACGGCGGCGTCGGCTTGCGACGGCTTTGGGAGGTCCCTCCCCTTCCAGGGCAAATCGCGGGGCCCCGCAGCGCCGCGGGCCCCATCGAGCATCACTTCCAACCTATAACTAGTTATTCCACACACCCTAATTTCATCGAACGCGCCCCATTGCCCGAGAGTTCTGACAGGGGCCGACGGCGCAAATCGTCGATAAGTGCGGGATGAGTGCTTAGAGAAGAGCTGGCGAATCACTCGATGTCGTGTGACGGCATGTTCTTCGAAACAAGTGCCGCACAAGCCAATGGTACCTTAACTAATCTGTAGTTCGTGTGACTTCTGCAGTGCCTCGAATTAGCGATGACGTCTGCAGCCCCTTCTTGGCGCGGTTCAATCCCACCGCCTTCGGTGGCCGGGACACCGTTGCCCTGCCAACAATCGCCCACGCTCTCCTCTGCGAAGGATCGTGGCGCTGCGCCAACCCAACGTCGCAATGAGTCGTAAAACATGCGGAGGCAGATTCAGCAGGGCGACGATCTCAGCATTACGCAATACTTGATTCTGCATTTAGATAGCCAACCACTGCACCATGAATTCCTAGGCTGCGAACCACGAGTCCCGCATTTTGTCGCAACACGGCTCGGAGAAGACGGATGAACGGAATAATTGAGGGGAGAAGGTCATTTCATTTATTTTCAGAAACCAGCGAAGAAAGGGAAGAAAGGGGCAAGCACAACGACAAAAAAAATGGCCCGCGACCCCCCCTCGGCAACCCGCCGCTCCAGATCCCGCCACCCGGACCCCGACCGCGACCGGGACGGCTACCGCGAACAGCGCCGTCACAGACGCCACTCCTCCTCCACCGCCGATGGATCCCAGCACCAGCGCCGCACGAAGCGCCGACCGGCGAGCACGCCCCGCGCCGGCGTCGCCGGCGTCGCTGCCGAGTACCATGCCTCGGAAGAGGAGGGTGGGTCGTCCCCGTCGCAGGTCCTCTCCGCGGCCGCGCTGGCGCGGCTGAACAGGGAGAACGCGGCCGCGGCGCGGGGCGGCGGAAGGAGAGGGGAGGGGGAGCGGGCGAGGGGGCGGGAGAGGCAAGGGATCGCAAGGGAAGCGGAGGCCGAGAGGGAGAGGGAACGAGAGCTGAGGAGGGAACGGCGGCGGGAACGGGAGAGAGAGCAGGAGCGGGAGAGGGCGAGGCAGAAGGACCGGAGTCGGGGGTATGAGATTGTGGAAGTCTCGCCGACTAGGGGACATTGGAAGTCCGGAGGCCGGGAAGCAGGGGGGACGAGAAGGAGGGTGGTGAGCGGGCCGGCGTTGGAAGAGGGGAGAAGCGGCGGCGGCAGCGGCGGTGGTGGTGGGAAGGGGTGGGGGGCCCTGAGAGGTGGATGGAGGGGCAGCCAGGATAGCGTGACGTTGGAGAAGGAGGCGCTGTGGAAGGGGAAAAAGGTGCCGTGGTACCAGCAGAAAAAGAAGCTGTGTAAGTTGGTGGTATATCTCCTGGGGGCAGGGGAGGGGCCGCTTTTGCTGACAGCTCGTTAGGGATCCTCATTGGGGTCTGCTCCGTACTGCTCATCATCGTCATCATCGTGGCAGCGGTGGTGGTGCCCAAGGCTGGCTCCGGGGAGGAAAAGCGCGATGATAAGAGCAGCGAGAGCAGCGACGGCAACCTCGCGGGGATATCACCAGACAGCATTCCCGAAGGGGCGCCCTCGTGGCTGAATCCCTTTGTCTGGCAGGACACAACCGACTTCAACCTCACCTACACCGACGAGATGGTGGGTGACCTGCCCGTCATGGGCCTCAACACGGACTGGGACGACTCGGCAAGGGCAAACGAGAACGTGCCGGCACTGGACGAACCATGGGGCGACTACGCAAAGCGGCCAGCAAGAGGCGTCAACATCGGGGGCTGGCTCTCGCTCGAGCCCTTCATCACCCCGTCGCTGTTCGAGTATGATTTACGCATGGGCATCGTCGACGAGTACACGCTCTGCAAGTACCTGGGCAGGAGATGCGAGAGCGTGCTCGAGAAGCACTACGCCACGTTTGTCACCGAGGACACGTTCCGGGAGATCCGGGACGCCGGGCTGGACCACGTCCGCATCCCCTTTTCCTACTGGGCCGTGCAGACGTACGAGGGCGACCCGTACCTCTTCCGCACGTCCTGGCGGTACCTGCTCCGGGCGATCGAGTGGTGCCGCCGTTACGGGCTGCGCGTCAACCTCGACCTGCACGGCCTTCCGGGCAGCCAGAACGGGTGGAACCACAGCGGCCGGCTGGGCGCCATCGGCTGGCTGAACGGCACCAACGGGGACGTCAACGCGCGGCGGTCGCTCGAGATCCACGACCGGCTGTCCAAGTTCTTTGCGCAGCCGCGGTACCGCAACATCATCAGCCACTACGGGCTGGCCAACGAGCCGCGGATGACGTTCCTCGACACCGGGAAGGTGCTCCAGTGGACGGCGGACGCGTACGCGCTGGTGCGGCGCAACGGCGTGTCGGACGCCGTCGTCGTCTTTGGCGACGGCTTCCGGGGGCTGGGCAACTGGCAGGGCGAGCTGACGGGGCTGGACCGGGCGGCGCTCGACGTGCACCAGTACGTCATCTTCAACACGAACCAGATCGTCTTCAACCACAGCGAGAAGGTCCGGTACGCGTGCGAGGGCTGGACGGAGCAGACGCTCGAGAGCATGGACCGCGCCACCGGCTTCGGCCCGACGCTGATCGCCGAGTGGTCGCAGGCCGACACCGACTGCGCCCGGCACCTGACCAACGTCGGCTGGGGCAACCGCTGGACGGGCACGTACGTCACGCCCGACGGCAGCGGCGACGTCACCACGCCGCGGTGCCCGACCATGGACAGCTCGTGCAGCTGCGACCAGGCCAACTCGCCGGCCAGCCAGTGGAGCGACCCGTACAAGCGCTTCCTGAAGCTCTTTGCCGAGGCGCAGATGTCGAGCTTCGAGAAGGGCTGGGGTTGGTTCTATTGGGTTTGGGATACCGAGGATGCGTGAGTCCTTTCCCTTTTCTCTTTTCTATTGTATTTTTTTCTCTTTTGGTTTACGTAACCGCCTCCTTTGCCCCATCGCAAAAAAAAAAAAAAAAAAAAAAAAAAAAAAAAAAAAACTGACCGTTTGGTTATCAACAGACCGCAGTGGAGCTACAAAAAGGGGCTCGCCGCGGGCGTCCTCCCGGCCAAGGCGTACGAGAGAGACTTTGACTGCGACCTGTCGAAGATTCCGAGCTTCTCGGACCTCCCAGAGTATTACTAGGGAGAAGCTGGGCTCTATCATTTTCCTTTTCGCGTGCGTGCTCGGCGTCTCGGAGTTAATGGGTTTTCGTTTTCTTTCTTTTGGGCTTACATAGTACAACCGAGCTTGGGGAGAGTACGGATTACTGTCTTTGCAAGCATTTAGTTACAACTAGACGTGGGTGGAGACAGCACGGATAGTGTGCGAGACATCCATTGGGGGCCGTTTCTATCAGAAGCCGTTTGTATCTTGCACCGGGAGGGCAGTTTGTTCACGACAATTCAGAGGATGGAGGCAAGGGACCGAGTACATACAACATGCAGATACAGCACACGTATACATACACTGATATTGGGAATTGAAGTACAGTAATCCGTACATAGCTATGAGATAACACTCAGTACCTTTTCTATCCACTGCCCATTTAGACGAACGCCGGCTGCGCACAGAACCGTGAAGTTTCAAGACGGGCTCCCGTCACTCGGGCCGCTCCTCGTGGCATCGGCCCGAACACAGCGGAAATGCCACAAGTCGCAATTGTTCTCGGTAGTCAGCCGTTTGCCGCCTTTCCCTCCCCTTTCCAAAAAGGGCAGCAGCCTTGTTTCGAGGGGTTCAGCTCCGACGCCATCTCGGCGAACTATGTGCTGAGAGGAAACTCACCCAACGGATGGAGGAAGCTGCAGCAGCTCATGTATGCAGGGTCACGAGAGAGGTTCTTTGGTTTTTTTTTTTTTTGCACACGTTTGGTACAGGAATCTGCAGTCTCTCTCCCGTGTGGATGATGACTTCGTACTGCATGCCCACCCAGTACGGACGGATAAGACCAAGGTAAATTGCCGGTAAATGCGCATTACTAAAAGGTTGCTCCGGGGATAAAGGCTGACAGCCGACATTTAACACCGAGCTAGTGGATGGCACTAACGCGAATGCCCTAACCTGCCTCCTTCCTTCCCTCGTCAGGCAGGCAGGCAAAAAGGCTCTCGGATGGGGCGCGAATGCCTAAGACCGAGTGTTCTCCGGATGCTCCTCTTCTTTCGTGAGATCATTGCTTCACCGCAAATCTACTCTGGAGTACACTGCTACTCCCGTACGCAGTATGGGCACGGCGGTACACACAGTGGAAGTGCCTGGAAATGATGTGCCGCCGGGAGCAGGGATCACCCGACATTCTCCGCCTTCCCCGTCATCTTCAGGAAAGCCAGCCTCGTGCACTCCATGTTTCTCACTGCCGGGGGGCATTGGTCATTGCTCGCATAATACGGACTAAGCGACGCCGGCTGGGTTCGTGTGAGGACCGTGCGAGGGAATTGCGATTCATGATGGGCTGTTGAGTGTTGTTGGTCCTTTTTTCTGATGAGTCATCATGAATTAACTAATTGCTGGGGGGGAAATGGTTTTCCCTCTGCCGTCGATCGCGTTTCGAAACGCTCAAGCACAACCGGTTCCATGAGCCACTTGCCCAGCTGGGTTTGGGCAAGCGATTCTGTTGGAACCCTAGCACCAGAATCCGTACACACATACAAGACATCATCCCCCCCCCCCCGCGGGCCCGGCGGGGACTCCAGTCAATTGTTAGTGTACGTAGTTGCCGCTGGACAAAGCCGCATCCGCCCGCGCGCGCCACCTAAAATTATTACCGTTGCATCGGCGCAGAGAAATGGGATGGGTGGCCCCGGGGCGGGTTGGGGGTGCCCCACGACGGGGGAGGGAATCCGTCGGATCTCGACGTTCTCGGGTCCCCTTCAGTCATCCGCGCTCGGAGATCGGGACAAGGGGAATGTGGCCGAAAAGGCCGTTAATAATAAACGTCAAAGAGCCGCCCTCCTTCGAGTCTCCCTCTCCAACGTCGCGGCTTTTTGTCCTGTTGTGTCCCACAGCCGACGAACACTACCGGCGCCGGTGACCCTTTTTCTTTGTTAGGGAGCCACTCGATCGTGGCGAATCGTCGACGTAGTGACCACCACTAGGTGATGCGCAGAGCCTTGACGCGGTCCCCCCCCCCCCCCCACAAAACGTTTGGATCACTTCGACCACCTATCTCGGCGTGAGATGACCCGAGCTCGCCCGAACTGCCTTCGGCCGTGACTGTTTCTTGACTTGGAACCCTTGCGACGAAAAGGAAATCAGGAAAACGACAACGAACAAGGAGCACCAACAGCAGTACCAATAACACCAGCAGCAAATGGACGAAAAAGAAGAGAGCGAGGCCAGGTCGGGCCTCGATCCCAACCGCTTCGACGCGGAAGTGCGGGAAGAAGAAGGAACCGAGACGGCCACAGAAAGCCAGACAGTAGTAGCCGCGGCGACACCACCCTCGATAGACGACACGGAAAAGGGGCTCCTCAGCAGCACCACTTCCTCGTCCCAGCCCAACCCCCATCAGCCCATCCGCACGGCGGTGCCGGCAGCCGCAACAACGCCGACAACAGAAGCACCAGCAGCAGCAGCCCGTCCAAACTCCCCCCCATCTCCCGCGGCGGGCCGGCGCCTCAGCGACGAGACCGTCGCGACCCTCCGGCGCGAGCGCTCCCACAACGGCTGGGGTTGCGACGGCGACGGCGACGTCGAAGCGGGCGGGGCTACTGCCACCGAAAGCGACGGAGGCGAGAAGGGGCTGCCGCAGACGCAGACGCAGCAGCAGCAGCAGCAGCAGCAGCAGCAGCAGGGGGAGGGGTCCGAGCAGGAGGAGAAGGACCCCTTCGAGGTCGGCTGGGACGGCGGCGACAGCGACCCGATGTGCCCGCGCAGCTTCGCTACCTGGCGCAAGTGGCTGATCATCATCATCACGAGCGTGGGGTCCTTTTGCGTGTAAGTTCTTACCAATTTTTCTTTCTTTTTTTTTTTTTAACCCTGCTGCCTCTGTGTCTGTCTCGTTGTATCTTGGGTGTGCCTGTATGATGGTGGGTAAAGGGAAGAGGAGGGAAAAAAAAGGGGGGGGGGTTGTTGGTTGGTTGGTGGTGAGCGCCAGGGTCCAATGATTCTCGGTTTCTCGGTCGGATAGGTCGGATATTGATGGGGATTGTGTGCGCAAACAGGACGAACGCGTCGGCATCGTATACAGCAACCTACGCCCAGATGGACGCCGAGTTCGGCAACTCGCGGCTGGTGGCCACGCTGGGGCTCTCGTTCTTCGTGCTGGGCATCGCGCTGGGGCCGTTTTGGTCGCCCCTCGCCGAGTTCTACGGCCGGCGGCCGATCTACCTCTGCTCCTTTGCCGGCTTCATCATCTGGCTGATCCCGTCGGCCGTGGCCAAGAACATCGAGACCATGATCGTGGCCCGCTTCTTCCAGGGCCTGGCCGGAAGCGCGTTCCTGTCCGTCTCGGGCGGCACCGTGGGCGACCTTTTCACGCGCGACACCATGCTGGCGCCCATGTCCGTCTTCACGCTCGCCCCTTTTGTTGGTCCCTCGCTCGGGCCGCTCGTAGGCGGCCTGATCAACACGTATACCAACTGGCGCTGGACCCATTACGTGTTGCTCATCTGGGCCGGCGTGCTGTTGCTTACCATTGCCCTGTTCGTCCCGGAGACGTACCGTGAGTGCTCTTGTTCTTGTTATCTCTGACTGACGCCTCGAGTGGTGGTGGTGGTGCTGCTGCTGCTGCTCCGATGCTGACGCGTGGTGGTAGATCCGGTCCTGCTCAAGAGAAAGGCAGAAGAACTCCGCAAGTCGACCGGCGACCCGAGGTGGCGCGCCCCCATCGAGAAGATGACCAGGTCTGTCTCCAGGACGGTGGCCTACTCCTTGCTCCGGCCCTTCCAGATCCTCTTCTTTGAGCCCATGGCCATGATCCTCAACATCTACACCGCCATTCTCCTCGGCATGCTCTATCTCTTCTTCGGCGCCTTCCCCCTCATTTTCCGCACCAACCACGGCTTCAACCTGTGGCAGGTCGGCCTGACTTTCATGGGCCTTTTGGTTGCCATGATCACCTCTTGTCTGAGCACACCCTTCTGGTCCAGACTCCGGCAAAACATGGTGGCCAAGCGGCACAAGGAGACAGGCGTGCTCAAGGACGAGCCGGAGGACCAGTTGCCGCCCGTCATAGTTGGTGCGCCGTTGATTACCGGAGGCCTGTTCTGGTTCGGCTTCACCACCTACCCCGAGGTACATTGGATCGTGCCCATCATCGGTTCTGGCGTGTTTGGTCTAGGGTAAGTGCAGTAGTTTCCGGGCCCCCAGGTTTACATATCATTTTCCTACTTCTCTTCCCTATTATACCCCCCCCCCCTTTTTTTTTTTTTTTTTTTGCTTCGGCTGTCCCCTTGGCGTGATGAGGGTAAGCGGACTGCGGGAGCACCGAATCAGGAGGGTGATGCAGTCTGCGTAACCGGATGATCTCCGATTCAACCCGGACGCCGATCCCCTCTTACGCGTCGACCCTGTCACTCCCTGTTTTGGTCATGGCTTGCTCGGAATGTTCCAGAGACTCCGTGTCCCTGGTTTGGTGCTGTGACGTAACATGTCCGTCTGTGGCTAGTTTGCGAAGCCTCATGCGGATCCCCGTCGCTAACCGCGGCTTGTTTACGCAGGGTGTCGCTCGCCTTCACGGGGGTCTTCTCTTTTCTGGTGAGTGTAACCCCTCCTCTTCCGGGAGGCACAGACGCGCCCACGGCCACACGGGATCATCATGACCCGGTGTAGAGGCGTTGGGTGGAAAACGATTATGGGGGTTCTACAGTACTGACACGAGCCGGCGGTCCAGGTCGACGCATATCCGCGGTACGCAGCGAGCGCCCTGGCATCTAATGCCCTGGTGCGATGTGTCTTCGCAGGTAAGCTCCTACCCTTGGCTCGACGGAGGTTTCGTATCTCCGCTGGGCCTCGCAACCGGTTTGGCCCATTTGCCCGGACACGTCCGCTGATACTGCTCAGCCGCGTTCCCTCTCTTTGGTATCCAGATGTACGAGGCCCTTGGGTATCAGTGGGCTACCGCACTCGTCGGCTTTGTGACTCTGGCGCTCATGCCATTTCCCTACATCTTTTATCGATATGGCAAACGGATACGATCAAGAAGCAGGTATGCCACCACCTCATGACGCGGCGGCTCCCGGTATATCGAGGCGGAGATGGGCTAGGGACAAGAGGGAGGGGAGGAAGATGGGGAAGGAAAAAAAAGAAGGTGCGGGAATAGAGAGGTGAACGTTTTGGTTTCACGCGGGTTTGAAACCATCCCACTGAACGTCACCGGCCCGTTCAAGGCTTGCAGCTGGGCTTGGCTGTGATCTGCCGCGATCACGCTTGGCAGAGGGGGGCCCTTCGGCAGCAGACCTGACAGGGGAGCCAGCCATGTTCTATCGGCGGCACGGCGTCGGTGGCTGACCTCGTCAGTCGCTCTGAAACGACACCCCCTTGTCTACCACTTCAGTTCTGGGCAGATTTCCTATTATCGGTGGCACACAAACACCGCCTAATGGTCCCTGTCTCACTCGACCGAGCTGGAGGGCAACCCTGGGCTCTGGCATACTAGCGTACATATGCTGAAATGGAGACTGCCCACTACCGCAGTGAAACAGCATACGGAGTACGCTGAGTGAATCTTGGAACAGGGGATCAAGAAGGGCAGGATTGTGGGCCGGTCGGGCATCAGCTAACGGAACTCTGATCTGGTGTCTATTGACCACACTGCATAGTTGGACACGAGTCGGCACTGCCGCTGTCTTAAGGGTGGTGATCATTGGCGGCATGGTGGACGACGTTGACAGAGGGGCGTGGCAGAACAGGGGCGCACACCCGCTGTTCGTGGGCACGCTACTCGGCGGCGCCCAGCAACAACATGCCCACCCGGAGCACGGCGAATCCAGCCGGCTATTGGCGCAGATCATGACTTGAAAAAGATGGGGTCGAGGTAGAGATCGAGGCTGAACCGCAGAGTACGGAGTACTGCCCACCGTAGACCTGGGTGACGTGATCTTTCAGATATGGTCTAGTATTGTATGATGGGGTAATAGAGAGTGCAGATGACGAGACGAGCATCCAGGACCTGGCGACATTTTGATCCCTGGCATGTCGCCAAGTTCCGGAGAACTGTAGCAGCATCATAACCCGGGAACTTCACACAATATCGCCAAGGGCCTGTGTGTGTCCATAGCGGTCTCCCTCCCTCCCTCCCTCCCTCTCTCTCTCTCGCGGCCCGAGTGCTCAGAGTCTCTAGAGTCCCGAAGTTCCGGGCGACTTCTAGTGCCCGGATGAAGTTTGAAGCCAGATTTACGGCGTTGCCTCGGTTGGCAGGGCACGGACCGAGGGCTGAGGTCTGGGTGTGCTTAGCCCCAAGAGTGAAGTACAGTATCCGCACCTTAACGGATAGCTACACTGCACTTCGAGATGAAATCGAGTAAGGGAAAAAATGAACCAAAAAAAGGGGTAGTCATCCTGAAAGTCCATGATGGTAATTCTCAGACACGAGCCCAAGGCTGTGTCCGGGCTGATTGATATCTTGGGCCTGACAAGTTAACCGAAGACCACCGAGCTCGGCTGGTGTAACTGGAGGCCAGGTCAGAGTGTGAAAGGATTCCATGCGCAGCACACTATGTTGTGTAAGGTACGCAGATACGGACGCAGCTGGGCGGTGTGCTGAGCACGCGGGTATGTTGTACTCTGTAGTGTATTCAGCGAAGTAAGGCAGGTAGTTATGTATTGTACGGATTACACTGCGTCCCGCATAACGTTACGGGCGATCCTCGTTTCTCGATAACTACTCCGTAACCAACTGCGAATGGAACCTCGAATTGTTTCTGATGGGAATCCAGGTGGCCGGTGGCGCTCTGCGAACCGTGCGACTACCACATGCGATCGATGAGAGTCCGCCGGGCAACTTCCGTTTCCGTACCCGGTTTCTGGCAAAGCACCCTACAAGTACAGCGTAGCGACGGGGTCACCAATTAGGAGACAGTTCCCCGGTGTGTGAGGACCACCATCTCCACTTCAGCTGCATCCGACGGAGGAATGTCGTGGGTTCGACCGTTGCGAGCGATATCGACTTCCAAACCGAAGAATTCTTCGCTGTTGTTGTGATGCGATGAACTCCTGGTTCCTGCGTCTTGGGTAGAAAGAAAAGCCCCGCAGCTGACGGAAAAGAGGAAAAGAGTGCTGGCTCGGCATCCCTCATCTGCTCGCCCACCTGCGGCTTTGCGGACGAGTCGTCACCATCCACACAGAACGCCGCTGCAAAACCGTCGCGGAATGGACCAGGAAAGAGCGAACGCCATAGACCAATATTCACGCCGATCCGTCGTGCCCGTTGCTCGCTCCACAACTGCCATGCAAACACGACTGAAAAAGCCCGGTCCACCGCGTTTTTAGAGCACAGAAGGCAACAGGCAGCTAGCTGTCTGTCCGGATTTGCCCCTTCCGTCTCGTTTGGTTCACCTTCGGCCATCACACCTGGCTTCCTTTTTTTTTCTTTTTTCTTTTTTCTTTCCCTCTTTCGACGTTGCTAGACGAAAGAAACCTCCGACTCTTAGCTCCGGGGCGGCGCGACGACTGCTTCTGCGCCAGAGGAAAACTGCTGCCAAGAGCGCGACGAGCAGGAGCATCGAGGACGAGGAGGAAACGACGGGCCGGAAGCGGCATAGGAGGCAAACCGCGGGGATGTGCCAGGTAGTCAGCGAGATACAAACCGCAACTTGGATTCGGACGCGCAGATTGCTCAGCGACACCGACCCATCGCAAAAGCCACCCGTTTCGACACCCCGCATCCGCGCCAATTGACCTTTTTGCCTTCCTACAGACCCTTGCCCCTCCTTCGCTTCCCACTCTTACCGACGCCGCCCACTGCGGACTCGCCCAGCCATACCGGTGACGGATAGGTGCAGCTTGAATGCCCTACGATCCACCCGTACGCCGCCCACTCGCCAGCGCCAGAGAATTTCCCCTGGACTGCATCCGTGCTTTATCCGCCGCCGCCGCCGCCGCCGCCGCCGCCGCTGCCGCGGGACAAAAGGGACTGTCGACGAAGCCGCGCGCATTACCCATCTCAGCGAACGGTCTAGCGCCCCTGGACTTGTCCCGTACGGTGGCGCTCCCGTCGCACAAGAACATCTTGGGCTTATATCTCCGAGCCAATTGACAGCATCTTCGCGAGAGCCGCCGAGAATACGAGATTGCCGTCTGTCGCTGTGTATCCGGCCCCGTCAGCTGGCGCCTGCTACTAGCCCCTTCCCCACCTCTTAGCCCGGACCGACGATCTACACTTCTTGCGGGAGGCCACAGCGAAGAGCAGCAGTCCAGTAAGCCACAGCGAATTGTCGATGCATTATCCAGCCTCGCAGGACCAATCCGCACCTGGCCGTTGCCACTCACGACGCGTTTGATTAGAATTCTAAACCCGCGGGGGGCCCTTCATCATCTGCTCGACGTAGCGTACCCGTCCGTCAACATTCTGGGATCTCTTGTTTTCCGTTGTCCTTCTTCAGTCACCTGCCAAGCTGGTGCCACCACAGTTATAGTACCGCAAGAGCTTTCAACGTTGGTCCTCCGCTATCCCTCTTCCAACCAAACCCCGAGTGTGCGTTGGCTTGGGTGTTCCTGCATCATCGTGCTGTTCTTTTTTTGGAGTCATATATAAGCCAGGACGCGATGGCGGAAGACAACGGGAATACCGTGCGTGAGGCTTCGGGCGCCATGTCCGAGAGTGAAAACGACTACGAAGAGACGGAGCAGCTCGTGAAAGACGAGGATGAGAAGATGTCCGACCAAAGGCTAGCCTCGGAAGGTGCCGATACCAGCGGTGAGGCCAAGAAGAAGTTTGACCCCAAAGATCCCCTGCGGCCTCGCAGGAAAAAGGCTAGGCGCGCTTGCTTCGCATGCCAGAGAGCTCACCTAACTTGCGGTAAGCTCCCTTCCTCTCTCCGTAGTCTCTCCATAAACCTATTCCGAAGAGACCCCTTTTTGCCTCTTATCGCGGCCTTCCTCTTTCCCCCCTTACATGCCTACCCCCCCCCCCCACCAAGCAGGGGCTCGGCTAGCCGGGCTGCAAGTACTTGGCTGACTGACTTGTTGCTTTAGGGGATGAAAGGCCGTGCCAGCGCTGTATCAAGAGAGGGTTGATGGATAGTTGCCAGGATGGCGTCCGGAAAAAGGCCAAGTATCTCCACGACGCGCCCCCTGAGGCGTTGAGACCGGTGCTGGGCCCAAACTACAACCCGAACCCAACACCATCACGGGAGAATGGCCATCGGAATTCGACCGTTTCGAACTCCGAGACGTCATCCAACCAGGGCACCTTCTTCTCGCAGTCCACCGCCACCCAGTTTCCCATGTTTTCCGCCTCTCAAACCCCAATAGGAAGCATGTCGGAGAGCCTCCCGTTCGCAAGCCAACAGTCTCCCGTATCCCCGTCCTTCCAGGCATCAGGAAACCAGCAAATAAGCGGCATGGCCGTGCCCCAGGTATCGAGCCCCATGGCGAACTTCGGCGCATTGCCCTTTGATCCGAGCGATCCGAACATCTTTAACTTCAACCTCGAGGGACTTAACTTTGGCAGTCAATATGGTGCCATGGAGTTCGGCATGCTCGGGCACATGTCGTCGGGCGCTGCCGAGACGCCTCCGCAAGACAACAACACCGTGCCGCGGTCGGCGAGCGGCAGCCTCAGCTTTGGGCCTGGGGTCTTTGGGAACGGTGTTAATCAAGTGTACGAGGGCAATGTCTTGGAAGGGTTCCTCGGCCTCGACGCGAATCACAACGGCGTCTACTCGCAGGGTAACCTGCAACATGGCCTTCCCCACGCATACGCGATCGCCGCAGGCCCTACGAGCGTTCAGAGCCCAAGCACCGACACCAACAGCCCGCAGCCGACTCCTCTCGGCTTTGACGGTTCCCCCACTACCACGACCTACTCGTCGGCGCCCGCAAACAAGTCGGCGAGCCAGCGGTCCGCCACGAGACAGTCAAACGCCCTGTCGAAACTCGGGCAGCAATCAATCCTGGGAAAACGCCAGCGGGACCCCTCGTTCATCTACGATTCCGTCAAGGAGCCGTTCGGTTACGTTGCGAGCTTCCACAAGCTCTTCGGCCTCATTCAGAGCCGGTTTTCGGCGGCACACACGTCGCGCATTGCCAAATCGCTGGCCAGCATCCGGCCGTCTCTGATGGCATCCACAAGAAACCTGACGAGGCAGGACCTTGTCTTCATGGAGAAGTACTTCCAGCGGTCGCTATTCGAGTACGAGGAGTTCATGCACCAATGTTCCAGCCCCACGCTCGCCTGCAGACGGACGGGAGAAGTGGCAGGCGTGAACAAGGAGTTTACCGCGCTCACAGGATGGACAAAAGATGTGCTGCTCGGAAAAGAGCCGAACCGAAACGTCAACCTGGGCGGTTCTGCCGCGGCCAGCTCCAGTGCCAAGGGACGAGTCGGTCTCGCCACCCCGCGCCTCAAGAGCCTGAACACGGAAAGCCTCGGCTCGGCAGACGGACCACAACCCGTGTTTCTCGCAGAATTGATGGACCATGACAGCGTCGTTGAGTTCTACGAGGATTACTCCCAGTTGGCTTTTAACGACAGCCGAGGGCACAAGACGCGCAAGTGCCGGCTCCTCAAGTACCGCCCGCCGGAGAAAGAGGACGGCGCGAACGAGGGCAACGCCGACGAGCCGACGCCGCAGAAAGATCCTCGGAGTAGTATCCTGAGCAACCGCGTGGCCAAGATCGACGGCGAGCATGGAATATCGAGGCTCGAGCGCGACGGCAAGCTCGAGTGCAGCTACACATGGACCATCAAGCGTGACATGTTCGACATGCCTATGTTGTTTGTCATTAATGTAAGTATCCTTTGGGGATTCATTTCCATCTTTTACCCTCGGGATCGGGAACCGCCGAACAGTGCTGATTTCCTCGCAGTTCCTGCCGTGCTATTACCGCAGCAACAATCAGCTAGCCGTATGAGGGGAGCATGTGGACTTTCAACACGGGATATATATAAAAAAAAAGGGAGATGCGACATGGGACACTGACGGTTATCCGGCCGGGCGTTTAAGCCGATGCGTTACTGACTTTCTGTATACTTTTTTTTTTCAACCGTTGTTCATGGAGTTATATTTTTTGGGGTCTGCCGAGGCAGCTGGTGAAAATTGAACGAGGATTCATTATTCCTTCCCATCATGAGAATCGCTTAGCTGGTTTAGATGGCTCCGTCTATTCCCGCAGAAAACTCGCAGCAACCCCATCTAACAACACGCCGGACCCAAACACGACTTCCGGCCTCCCCCCTCTTACTCCCCCTTCCCTTCCACCAATTCACTCGGGCGTATCAACCAGCCACAGTCCAGCGTCCCCCTGAGCACCTTGGTCCCCCCGTCCCCGTTCCCGGGCAGGTCGACCTCGACGTCTAACCCGCTGGGGGCCCAGGCCTCCCGCGCCAGGCTGCGCTTGGCGACGTCGCAGTCGAAGTTGATGTCGGCGACGAGCGCGTCCAGGCCGCTGTAGTCCTTCTCGTCGCGGATGAAGCCGGTGATGAGCAGGCGCATCTCGACGCCGTAGAAGTCGGCGCTGAAGGCGTGCAGCACGTGCACCTCGGCCGACCGCACCGTGTTCTTGTAGAAGGGGTTGTACCCGATCGACATCACCATCGGGTACACGGTGAAGCCGTTGCGGCCCCGCAGTCCCTTCTTACCCGTCACAGAGCCACTTAGTCCTTCTTCTTCTTCTTCTTCTTCTTGTTGTTGTTGTTGCTGTTGTTGTCGCTGCTGATCCTGCTGTTGCTGTTGCCGTTGTTGTTCTTGCTGTGTGGAGGCGGAGGACGCCGCGGATGATGGTGAAGATGATTGTTGCGAGAAGGAGGAGGAGGAGGAGGAGGATGATGATGATGCTGAGGCTGAGGCTGATGATGGCTCAGACGGCTGCGACGAGGGCGTGGGGACGTAATCCGGGTGAGAGGGCGGCAGCCGCAGGGACGCCCAGCCAAAGTAGACGCCGGACGGGGTCGAGGCGATCCATGGGGTCTTGGTGTCGTCCACGGGCAGGTTGGCGGTCGGGATGCCGAGCTCCTTGGAGCCGCGGCCGAACCCGCTTATTACGAGGCCGGACATCTGGAGAGGGTAGGGGGCCTCCGGGCCTGAGGGGTCGCCGACGACGGCCGGGCGGTTAGGGGTCGGTGCTGCCATCGCGGCTGCTTTTTTTTTTTTTTTTTTTCTTTTTGTCGCTGGGGATGATACGGCCTTGGTTTGAGTGCGGTCTGGTTGTGGCCTTTCTCCGTACTGTCTGTAGGTGCTGTGCGACTGCGTAGATAAATGTTTTTCTTTTTAAAAGGTGGGGGGGCACCGCGAGCACGGAGTGAGTCAGGGACGAGGTGATTCTCACGGCTGAAGAAGCGCCGACACCCTCCGGGGGCGGAATCGGAATGGAAACGTGGTGAACGCCTTCGATGGCGGGGTAACTAACGTTAGTGGGGTTCAGAGCTTACCGCAGTCGCTAACTATATTCCACTGCGAATGCTGGCTAACCATTCTTGTCAGGGGAAGGGTCCGGAGATAAGATAAAGTTCGGCTTGGTATGGCCGCCTTACTAGCATTGATGTGAATATACCTGTATGGTACGGGTTCAATTTGGGTTTGAACGACGTCAGAAAGCGAGATTGGTTTCAAGTTGGATCGATGGTACCGCGCATGGCGGCCCCTTGCTGTTATCAGTTACCGGAATGTACTGTTCAGAGAGTAAGGTAATATATATATGTGGTGGTTACAGATCCCGTTACACCACACAACTTCTGGGTCCAGCGCCCGAAACCATCCACCAAAGCACTGCATTAACGTCCCCGTCGAACCTAAGCGTCGAACCTCCCTTCTCATTATTCCCCCTCCCACCCCGGGTTGTCTTTCACGGTCTCCACTAATTCTTCCACTCGGTCCGCCCCAGCCTGACAATGTCGCTCTGCTCCAGCACCCAGACCTTCTCGGGCGCCTTGCCTTCCTCCGCAATCTTTGCAGCGTGCACGGCGGCCCTCGCGATGACCTCGCTCTCCTGCGCCCACCAGTCATACCCCTTGCTCGGTCCGAACCACCGCCCCAGCGCCCGCGCCGCGCCGATCAGGAGCGGTCCTCCCTGATGCGGCACCTCCCGGTCGGCAATGATGAGCCCCGGCCGGAGGATGATGGCCGTCTCGAACCCGAGCTCCCTGATCGTGCTCTCGACGCCCCTCTTCATCTTGCTGTACGGCAGCATGCGGGCGATCGGCCCTCCCGTCCCCGCGCTCGACACGAACACGAAGCGGCGCACCCCGGCCTCCTTGGCGGCCCGCGCCAGCTCCACGTTCAGGTCGTGGTCAATCTTCCACTGGTTGGCGATGCCGCCCGCCTGGGCGCGCGTCGTGCCGAGCGACGAGAAGACGGTGGACGGGACGGGCTGGATGGCCTTGAGCCTGGCGGCCCACTGGGTGGTGTCGGCCTCGACGGTGGCCTGCAGGGTCGGCCCGGTGGACTTGGGCGCGCGCCGCGAGATGGTGTGCACCGCGGCGACGGTGCTGTCGCCGAGCAGGGTCGAGAGAATATGCGAGCCGACGGCACCCGTGCCGCCAAAAAGTAGAGTTGACGTCATGGTGCTGGGCTAAAGGTGGGTAAGGTAATATTATAGCTTTGCTGACACACTCTTGGTTTCTTTGGTCTTTTCTTTTCCTTTCTTTTTTTTTTTTTTTCCTTCGTTGGCCGTCAAAAGGCGAGTCGAACTTATTTGTTTCACGTCGGAAGATGTATGTACGCAAGAATTCGGTGCCTGCGACCTATGTGTATCGCATGGGGTTCATTAATTAAAACTGACGTCGTTTCGAATGCCTGTGGAAACAGGAAGCGCAAAAGAAGCCGATTGGGTTCGTGCTGCTATCCCTCGGCGTCGGAATCAAGCCGATTTCCGCAGTCGACCGGTCACATCATATGCCCCTCTGTAACGTACTTGTACTTCCGTACTGTGATCTTATCGCAGATATGGCGCGCTGAAAGATTCGCCTCTTGATGTCGTCATTGGGCCCCGGAAACTACGACTTCCCTGGCTGCGCAGGTCAGTCGGTTCGCTTCGGCAAAGACGCCCACGATATGATCATTGCTTTGTTTACTCTTCCTCGATATCCATTTGCGAGCAGTTTCGCTTCTTGTTGGGAGCTATTAAAGGCTCTTTTTGCTGTGTTATCAAGTAGCTTGAATCATGCTGCCGCAGGCCGGGGGAGATCACGGCGATAACCCTAACCCTCCTGGTCTGTTGCCCAGGAACGCCAGGGAAAAAAAAAAAAATGATTTTGGCCCAAATTCAACAACCCCTCCATCTTCCATGGTCCCGTCGTTGAATGCTGCCCACCTTCCCACCAACGAACCTTTTGAGAGTCGCATTCCTCCCACAGCAGACCTCTAGAACAACTCAACTATGGCCAACACATCTCTCCCCGATCCGGGTACGCAACTTTCTCCCCTTTCCTCTGAAGAATAACACCTTCCGCGCTAACCATGACTTCACCCCAAAGCCACTTGCCAATCCACCTTCGAGCAAGGTGTCGCCCTCTCGCTGCACCTCTGGGAAGCCCTCACCCTCGCCGTGCAGAACAACTGGGGCGGGCCGGACTCGGCCGACAAGCGCGACTGGTTCGCGGGCGCCATCGTCGACCTCTTCCCGGACGTCTCCAACCTCACCCCCGCACAGCTGCAACAAAAGACTGCACAGCAACAACAGCAACAACAACGACAGCAACAACAACAACCACAACAACATGGCGGGCAGCAGGGTGGCGCGAGCACCGAGGAGCCCGATCAGGAAGACGTTGAGACTGTCCTGCTCCAGGTCATGCTCGACGAGTTCGAGGTCAACGTGGACGACGACTCGGCGTTCGAAATAGCCGAGCAGGTGGTGCGGCTGCGCGGCGAGTGTCTTCGGGGCAAGTTTGACGGCGTGGAGGCGCTGCGGCGGCGGTGGGAGAGCCGCAAGGGGAACAAGGTCGTGTTCAAGAAGGCCGAGGACCAGGATGACGAGACGGATTGGGATTCGGATGATGACGGCGGCGACGGCAGCGACGGCGGCGACGGCGACGAGGATGAGGATGTCGAGATGGACGATGCGCCTCCTGTGGCTGCCCCACCGCGGAGGGAGAGACAGGAGCCCGAGGTGGACGAGGACGGGTTTACCAAGGTTACCAGGAAGAAGAGGTAGAGA
>NW_027192587.1:18379-42516 GCF_042370625.1 Thermothelomyces heterothallicus | reverse complement strand
GGGGGGGGGGGGGGGGGGGGGGTGAAGCGGGGATGTTCAGAGCGGCATAAGGGGGTTGCGCAGAGCCGTGGTTGTGATTCGAGCGGGCCGGCATATCGGGTAGTTGACTACCTATGTACGGTACGAGAACCCAGGTCCTCTGAGAACGTTGAATGACCAAGGAAGAAAAGAAGAGCCGATCCAACTCCGGCAGACCGGCCTGGGAAAAAAAAAAAGAGAACCGCGCCTCCTCCGTCTCCTTATTTCCGAACGCCGGAAACACGGCACTTCACTCCCAATCCTCCTCGTCGCTGTCGTCGTCGACCTTGCGCGCCTCCTTCGGGCTGCTGGGCGCCTGGCTGGGAACACCAGACGTGGCTCCCACAACGTCGTAGCTGGCATCACTGCCCGCCTGCGACTTCTCATCGTTGGACTTCCGGGGCTCGGACGGTTTCAAGAGGCCCTGGCCTGGAGCTGGGGCTGGCGGCTGGATGGTGCCCGACGACCCTGTCGAGCGAGGCCGCTTTGGTGCCGCAGAAGCATCACTTGAGCCATCCTCAGTCTCGTCGTCCGAGTCCTCGTCCCAGCCAACCTCTTCTTCGGCCGCTGCAGCTGTTTGCAAACCGTTAACATAGATCAGGCCGAAACCAGAATAAAAGATGCTTCAACGTACCCTTGAGCAGATCTTTCCTCCGCGCCTCGGCTGTCTCAATGCCGTGTCTGAGGAAGTAGTACCGCTTCCAGAAATCCGCATATGGAACCTTGTCGGGCACAAGTTTCTCCATTGTCGCCCTCAATTCGGGATACTTTTCTAGATCGCTGCTGATATCCGCCGTCTTCTTGTCAACGTCAAAATCCTTCGCCCAGGCCTCGAACTCGGCTCCGGTGCCGTCCTTGGTGAAGCGCTCGGGAGAGGTGTGGATGACATGCAGCTGCGCGTCGAAGCGCGACGTGTGGATGACCCTCTTGCCGTGCGCATCCTTGCTCTCAAACAGCACCGTGCTGCCCTGGTTGTCCGCCTGGTCGCCGGCCGGAGGCGCAATCGTGATGGCGTCGCGGAAGAAGTCTCGCAGGTTGGACCCGAACCTGAGCAGCGCCTCGTCTGCGGCGTCCTCGGCCCTCTGCAGGTCCTTCAGCCGCTTCGCTGCTTCCCCGCGCAGCCGGGAGAGCACCGTCTCCGACTCCTTGAGCGCGTCCGCGTCCTCCGAGGAGATATTCCTGCTCGCGGTGGTCGGTGTCGTCTCGTTGTTGTCACCTGTTTCCCTGGACGCTTGGTCCGCCGACGACCCTGCGGCGAATGAGGATGTGTTCAGGGACAAGTTTCGCGTGTGGTTGATGATTGATTGGCGCAGATCGGTGAGGCCGCGCGTGGCATCCTGGCCGACGGCGGAAAGCTCCTGCTGCGCTCCGCGGTATACGGATTCACCCTGGGAAAGGATGGTGAGCATGGCGGTCGCCGTGCTATCATTGTTTTGTTTTTTTTTTGGCCGCGGAGGAGACACACCTGCTTCACGACAGTCCCGAGGAAGCCCCCGATCCGGGCACCCCAAGGACTGGAGGAAAAGGCGCGATACGCATCTTGCAAGTCGGCATTTAAGCTTGTTTGCGCGGCCGGCTTCTTGTCCGCTGACGGCGAGTCGCTGTGCTCCTCTGGGAAGTTCGATTCCTGGATGTGGTCGTAGGCAATGTCCATGACGACGGAGCTTTGGATCCTGGCTGGCTCGTCAAATTTCGTCCGCGCACTCGGGTTCTCGCGTCCTCGAGCTCGTCCGTCCGACGCGGTGGAGCACACGTATGCAGAGCGGTGCCAGTAACACTCGGCTCTGTAGAGGTTCGATTTAGGTTGGACAAGGCTGATGGCATCATTTCGGGCCTCCTGCCGCGGTTGCGGAGATGCAGCAGCGGGGTCCGCTTCGCGAACGAGAGGGCACGGACCATGACTACCGGGGAAGCGCCCGACCTCTTGGCCTGCATCCCACTTCCCCTTGGTCTCAACTTTAAAAGGTTCCAATGATAGTTAACTGACACCTCTGTAGACTCCCGCTACAGTGTGCGTCGGACTCGGTCCAAGGTACCTGTACTATACGTAAGGATATCGAGGCCAGCTCAGTTTGGTAGTGGAGTCTTGTTGAACGAACATAAGCAAGCTTATGACTTTGCAGGACTGCATAGTCCCGGTTTTCTTACGTTGTGCTTGTGTAGCGGGAGGTGACTCGCGGTTCAAATGCGGTCTTATCAACTACGTGTTCCCCATATGAGTCTGACTCAGCGCCAAGGTACTACGTAGTGTAGATCAAACGGCGTGGGGGGGACGAAGAGTTTAGGTAGTGTCTGAAGTACACAACCGTGTACTCCGTAGTGTACATAGTAATGTCAAGTGTACCTAGATTACCTAGGGACCTACCTTGCTTACCTGAACGGAACATGTACTGTACAACACCCTGCACAACTCATATGCAGAAAGAGGGCTTTTCTGGCCTCTTTCTCGGTCTCTGGGACGTCCTTGACCGCAGGTAGCCGCATCAGCGGAGGAAGGGTCTGGACGAGCGAGACCAAAAGGGTACTCCGTGCCTCCTATTTTGTACTTGCAGCCCAGACCGTGCACGGACTGGAGCCACTCTGATGTTTTCCCAGTCATTCCATGAGGGCTGACAAATCGCTGCCCGCAGCCACGCTAGTCCGGCATGTCTGGTCATTCCGTGCCCGCATGCCTCGACAACCCGGACAAACCAGGTGATTGTCAGGTGCGAGCAATTCAGGCAGCAAATCATGCAGAAAGGGCGCGACTTCTTCCATCTCCACACCCGACATTCGGCTGTGCAATCGCAAGCTCCCACCTCCCACACTTGACTCTCCAGTCGCCTGGGGGCAACTCTTTGCACCCTTCACCATTCTGCGGGCCTGACACTTCCCAGGCCGAGACCCTCCACCTGCAACCTATTGCTTCAAGAACCACTTGGACTCTGACGTCGACTGTTCGCCTTAGTTACTCGTCTCTGTCCAAGGTTCGATACCCCGCCTCGGTCCTCCGGCCACGCTCGGACTTAACACCCGTGGCCGCTTTCCTCCCACTTGTCGTTCCTCGAGGGCGTTTGGCTTCATACAACACCTTTCTGAGAGGTTGTGAGCCATCGCACCTCATCCTACGATAGGACTATACTGATATCCTACTCGTGGATATTTTTTTTCTCTTAACCTGCGATAACCAGACGCAGCGCAGTGCAGCTGGTCAAGATGACGTCGTCGCAGAACCCGCTGAATGGCCTCGTCTTGACGCCGCAACAGCAGAGTTTGCTGTTTGCCGCGCTCAATTCCAATCGCCCGAGCAATGGCCTGTCCAACAATAACTTCAACAACATGCCGCTCTTCGATGGATCGCCCCTTCAGGGGGATGGTTTATCCAGCTTTCAGACCAGCCCTGACCTCGATTATGATTACGACTTTCCAGGACCCGATCCAACCCTCGATTTCTCCTTCGATGACACCAACCAGCCCAAAATGATTGGCGACTTGCCCGGCACAAAGCGGGCTTTGAATTCCGACTCTGGGGATGCCGAATCGCCGGAGAAGAGAGGCCATCCTGATGACGGGGAGAATCCGGGGGCCAAGCGCCGGGAGAGCGAGGAAAAGGTGGCGAAGAAGCCGGGCAGAAAGCCATTGACAACGGAACCAACCTCGGTAGGTTGGCTGTCAGCCATGTGGGCAAATGCCGGAGAGACAAACAAACTAATAAGGTCGGGCAGAAACGGAAAGCTCAGAACCGGGCTGCACAACGGGCCTTCAGGGAGCGCAAGGAGAAGCACCTTAAAGATCTAGAAAATAAAGTCCAGGAACTGGAGAAATTGTCCGAGGCTGCGAACAATGAAAACGAAGCACTCCGTGCCAAAGTTGAAAAGTTGACCGTCGAGTTGAACGAGTATAAGAAGAGGCTGTCTGCACTGACAGGCGGCCGGCCCGTTCAGCAAGGCGTCGCTGCGCATTTCGGAAATCTCTTCCTCAACAATTTGAACGATGTCAGTTTCCAATTCGAGTTTCCCAAGTTTGGCAGTCTCCCCGGGCCTCCCGCCAACGGCGCCAAGAAGGCATCCGCAACACCATCGCAACCACCCAAGCAAAACAGTGCGGACCATCAGAGCCCGAGTGTGAACTCGCAGGACGGCGTCAGCCCCGGGAATTCGAGCAGTTACAGCCAAGTTGGTCTTGATTCTCAGACCAAACAGGACCTGGCCAATATGTCTTCCGGCTCATTCAATCCGCCCACCAGCAACGACAAGCGCACAAATGGGTCATCAACCAGCACAGACTCGCACTACAATACGGGCGGGGCCACAACGACCAGCTCACCCTCCGCATTCTCGAATTCCAACGCGGGCGGTCCCAGTTCGTCGTGTGGAACATCTCCCGAACCCTCGACTCAGTCGCCTGCAGCATCCAAGCCTGTCGATACTCTGAGCACAATCGGAGAAGAACAGCCAAGCCTCAACAATCAGTCTCAAGGTGAGAACATCAACGCCTTAACCGCCGGTACCCGTCCCAAGAGCGCTGCGCTAACGGCATCAGATCCTGGTCATTTTGCCAATGCAGGCACCGACGATTTCAGCCATTGGCTCCCACAAAGTGATTTTCAATTTGACCCGCAGCTATTTGGTGGCTACCGCGATCCACAAGAAACCGTCTTGTCGCAGACCTTCGACGATAGCTTCTTCAATGACGCGTTGGACATGGACTTCTTCACGCCGTACAACCTGCCAATTCCGAGCCCCGTGCCGCCCAAGAAGGACCTTATCGCTCAGATTGATGCGGCCAAGGAGAATGATGAGCCTGCCAGAAAGGCTGGCCAGTTGCTGAAGTGCAACGAGGTTTGGTGCGTGCAGATAGTCCCATATCGTTTCCCATGCGTACCTCGCTAACAACCTCACAGGGAGAAGATACAGAACTGTACTGAGATCCAGGGAAGCGATTTTGACCTGGACGGCCTCTGCGCAGATCTGCAGAAGAAAGCCAAGTGCGACGGCTGTGGACCCGTTGTCAGCCAGGAGGACTTCCAAGACACGCTCAATAAATACTTCGGAAAGGACAAAGACGAGCTTTCTAAGACGATACAGGAGCATGTGCGGGTGGAGAAGCAGCCTTAGCTGGCATGTCTACCCCTGGTATCTCGGGACGTTCTGTATAACAAGCCGGGCACTCATCGTGGCGGGCTCGGTGCACTTTTTCTTTCTCGGGTTATTGCGCAACACTACGGAGTTTTCTTGGGAGACAACATCACATGGGACAGGGTGCCTAAGAATGCAGGTGCAAACACACAAATGCATGTGCTCGGTGCCGATTATACATGGAACTTCGGAATGGGAAGGTGTGAACGGAGTAACGAGAGAATACCTATCAGGGGGGGTTCATCAGACAAAGCCCTCTGTTGATTTGTACTTGATGGGTTTTCCTTACTTTAATGTCTTGATTGGCAAGATCTATCATTGAATGGGTTGAGAACTCGCCTTGATCGCTGACGGCTGGCATTAGCCGTTATTTTTGGGTCTACATGCTGAGAGGATTGAGTTGTTGGACTGCTTGTCAAGTCGATTTCCCCACTCCGTGCGGTCTCGAGTTTATTCGCCGAGTCAAGTGTCAGACCTTGAATACAAAGTCTGATCTTAAGGATACGCTTGAGGACCTCTCCAAGAGAATCCCATGGCCTGACCATAAAGCATCGCGCTTCAGATGCATATCAAGCTATTCGACTTGTTTCGGGAAGGGTAACACTGCGAGATGTGGTTCCGGGTTGTTAAAAGAGTGGCATTACGGGCCACTGACCTACCCGGTGGTTAGTGCTGACTAATTAGTTCAGTACTACCACCTGTCTCCCGACAAGTAGTACTGAACTAATTAGTCCTCCCGACAAGTAGTACTGAACTAATTAGTCAGCACTAACCACCGGGTAGTAGTGTGTGTAGTTGAAATTCGTCTAGCGCATAGGTGGCAATGGGCCCGCTAGGAACACCACTAAGAACCCCAAACTCTCTCACCCCTTCTTCCCCCGGAGATTCCACCGAAGAATACTTGCGGCACATCATCACCCTAATAAAAGAACCACCTAGACCATACATATTATGACTCTGTCACGTAAACACAAGAAGGGTGATCGAGACTAAGAGGCAGGGCACGTGGTTCCCTTTCGAAGCTGCGATCTAATCCGTATTGGCTCAGGGAACCAGTGTTGTAGAGATGGAACCGAGGACACTGCGAGACAGTGTCGATGATGAACCAAAACAAGACACATGCAAAATATGACGAACCGCGGATCTCTTACGCCAGGCTCAAGCTCAAAACCAACAGGTCGACTACAAGTATGCTACTAAAGGAGATAGATGATAACAAAGATGGAACAAAAGCAAGAAAACGAGACCTATACACTCTGTCCATGCTCATGCTTTGGCCCCTCCCCATTCTTGCTCAACAATAACAATGCACCCATGCTCCATCCAGCCCAAGGCAAGCAAAACCAAAAGAAGTTGGCGGGAACGCAGCCCACTGCGATCCGGTCCCGAGCCAGAAAAGCCCCAACCGGCTATTATTAGCAGCCAAAGGACTCCCCCTTTCCCTCTTCCCATCCACGCAACCTGCGCCAGTCTCTCCATCCCCAACTCCAGCGCAGGCCTGGCTCCTCCATGACCGACGGAACCTTCGCGCCGTTCCTCCTCTCCCACCCAACCCGGCCCCGTACAGAGTACGGGGATGGATATCCATGTCAAATGTATTGGAACCCCCGGTGGTCTCCTCTTCCCTTATACATCTCGGGTGACCTCCCACTTCTGGGGCCCCATAAGCACTCCTCTTTTTATTATTCAACTTTCTTCCCCCCCCTCCCCCTTTTCGACCCCGATCCCTCCGGACAACATCTTTTTCGAACCAAAGCAACCTTTCTCAGAGAGAGCAAAGACACATCCCTCTTGCTCTCCTCTTCCAGACAGAAACTATCCAAGAATAACCCTGGCGCCCTCCTTGCCCAGCACGCCGCGCTCCTTGGGCTTGGGGCTGTTCCCCCTGCCCTTCTTGCCCCGCAGGAAGCCGAAGACGCCGCCGCCGGAGCTCTCGGGCTTGCCGCCGAGCGCGTTGTTGGCGCCGCTGGCGTCGGCCGGCAGCGTCGCGTCCTGCCGCGCCAGGTCGCTCCAGCTGCTGCCGCCGTCCAGCGTCACCTGCACGCCGCCCGTCGGGCTGCCGACGATCATGCCCCCGCGGTTCCCGCGGTTGCTGCTGCCCGCGTTGGGCGAGTACGACTGCGGGTAGGGAGCCAGCGCGGGCGGGCGACTTGGCGCGCCTGCGCGCCGTTGTTGTTGTTGTTGTTGTTGTTGCTGTTGCTGTTGCTGTTGCTGTTGCTGCTGCTGGTAGTTTCCGCTTGATTGGCGCTGCTGTTGCTGTTTGTTGAGAGATTGATTTGGTGTCGCGCCGTTGGTGGCTGGGGAAGGGGTTGCTTCGTCAGTTGTCAGGGCTTGTGGTTGGAGGTTGGCTCCTTGTGCTGCGGAATTTTGCCCGGCTGCGAGTGCCTGTTGTTGTTGTTGTTGTTGTTGTTGTTGTTGTTGTTGTTGTTGTTGTTGTTGTTGTTGTTGTTGCTGCTGCTGCTGTTGTTCTTGGAGTCTGCCAGATATTAGCATCACGATCATAGCCGCAGGGAACGAGCGGGATGGACACACTTCTTGTACGCTGCGACTGTGTAATCGAAGGGCCGGAAGTCGGTCTCAATCATGCGGTAGAGCTCATCCTCGCGGATCTCCTTGTCCGTGGCGTCTTCTTTTAGCTTCTCGCGAGGCTTCTGTCTCCGTGCGCGCGCCTCTAAGGGCGCTTCTTCTAGTAACAATTCCTCCAGGTCGTACGTGGCGTCAAAGTTGGTCTTCTCCGAGGACGGCACAAACACGGGCTCGATCTCCTTCCTCTCAAGGGCCTCAAAGTCGATACATGAGAAGAACTCATGCTGAGTAAAACTCTCCCAGGTTGACCCAAGCCGCTTGTTGGGATCAGCTTCCAGGGCGCTCTTGATGGCGTACATGCATGGTAATGACACCGGGGGGTTCGTTACGGGGAATCTGGGCTTTGCGGCTTGGATTACGGCGCTCAGGGATGCTTCGGAGTTACCCTCAAACGGCCTCTGTTGGGTACGTCAGCGCCAACTCTGGATCGGCCTGTGCCGAGAGCGATGCCGGCCGCAAAAGCGCGGCAAGACTGGAGGGTGCAGAAGAGGCATACCTTGTTGTATATGCACTCATAGAATAGCACACCCAGGGACCACCAATCCGCACGGACATCGTAACCGTTTCCTGCGTAGACTTCTGGCGCGAGGTACGCCAGCGTGCCGGACTTGCTTGTCAGGACTTTGCCCTGTACGATGTCTGAAGCGACGTTCTGTCAAAGGTTAGCCGGAGCCGTGGCAGCAGTTCCGGGCTAGGGAACGTACGAAATCCGTCAAATGCACATGCCCGTCCGCGTCAAGGAGCACATTGTCGGGCTTCACGTCGCGGTGGATGATGCCCTGGCCATGGATGTACCGCAACGCACACCCTAGCTCGGCTATCCAGAACCTGACCGCCTCCTCGGTGAAGGTTTTCCTCGAAATGTGGAACCGCAGATCTCCGCCGCTCATGAGGTCGACGACCAAGTACCTGCTCCTGTTAGCTCGAACCCCGGGCTGTCGGGCGCGGCGGGCTTCGCGTACATGTACTCGATGTCTTGGAAACTGTAGCGCAAGTTGCAGATGAAGGGGTGGTTTACGTGCTCGAGCATCCGCCTTTCGCGTATTATGTTGCGAACGCTTTCCGAGCGCACGACTAGGGGAGGGGGGAACCGGTCAGTTTGCTTCGCTCGTCGGCTGTACCGCGCTGCGGGTGTTTCGTCCCACCTTCATCTTTACGGATATATTTCAGGGCGAATGATAAGTTCGTGTCTTTCCTCTCGACGATGCGTACTTTGCCGAAAGCGCCTCGCCCGACGACCCTGAGAAGTCGAAAGTGATTCAGATTCACTGCGGAACAGCCGAGAACGGCGTCAATGAGCGGGAATGGATGGAAGAAGGTAGAAGAGAGGAGGAGGAAGATAAGGGGGAGGGGGAAGGAGAGAACCCGTCGGGCTGACGCACCTTCGCCGTCCAGCTCGACAGGCTTGCCCTGACTGTTACCCATGGCCCTGATTACTCTTAGACCTTTTTTTCTCCAACAAGCTAAGGCGGTTCGGAGTGCTCTAGCGCGGGGTCGAGATCCCGTTCACGTCACGCAGCATTGAGTGCGCCGGGGGCGATCGAAACGAGCTTGGGCGGTTCGCAGGCAGGGCGGAAACCAAACCGGATCGACATCCGAAACTGGGGAGAAGACGGAGGGGAGAAGACGGAACGGACAAGGCTGAAGCGAGGCCCGGCTCCTGTTCGCGCTGGTTTGGGCAAAGATTGATCGATTCGGGGGCAGCGCGTTGCAGACGGCGAGAGAACACTCGGCGGTGGTACGGCAGTCGTGCGCCCTGATCGGACGAGCGGGTGACAACCAGGCAGGCGGTCGGCGATTGAGGGGTATCGACGAAGCCAGCTGCTGACAAGAAGCGGAGAGGACGGGGCGACGGGCGAAGCCGTGTCAACTTGTCTCTGAGATTGAACTCCGAGCGACGTCCGGCTTGTCGGCGATAAGTGTCCAACAAGTCTGCCTGGCGGCGGTAGTCAGGGATCTAAAAAAAAACAAAGGCAAGCCGGATCAACGAGTTTGAGAGTGGGAGACGACGGGAATGGGGATGGAGCTGGTCTCTTCCGAGGTGGTGGAGTTCCTGGGGGCTCCGGCTCCAGGAAACGTGCCTGGTCTGAGTCTGGCGGCGTGGGAAGTGCAGGGATCCGAGCCCCAGCAATGCGGATATCATGATAAGTTGTATCAGCTGCCAGGACCTAGAGTATCTTTGACCTCAAAAAACATGGGAACGATTTCAGGCATCTTTTTTTTTTCCTATTATTGGCAATGGAGACCCCTGATGTAATTCCTCATCTGTCTTCTTTTCCTTTATACACTACTTCAGCGGAGCAAAGAGATTATCCCGTGGTGCGGATGTTTTCCCTCGAGACAGTTGGCAATTGAACACCCCAACAGCGCACCAGCGCAGATCGCGCCCTGAAAGGTGCATGGCTGGTTCCGCAGCGTATCCTCCTCGGCGCGCACTTCTGCGTTTCTTTTTCCTGCAGTGGTACCAGACATTTCCGATTGAACTAACTACGCTAGTGTACACTTACACCAACGTTGCTAGTGCCCGCTTATTTATGCACAGCGGCGTTTTGATGGCAATGACGAGATTCAGTCGCATCCCGCAGAAACCTTTTGTGCTGCGTCTGACAAGTCGCAGGATGCAGCCCATGCCACATGGCAGCATGGCGTGCGGCGCGGCCGAAAAAGTCCGGGGTTCGCACAGTGTGTACGATGTGCTGTCAGGCCCGGCTGGTTCGATTGGGCCATGCGCGAATGCTGATGTCGGCAGTGGCCAGCTGTGGGATTCGGCTGCAACAGGGGGACTTTGGAACTGCCTCAGACCGACGCACAAAGCCCGGTGTGCCCTTTGGCCTGGGCGCGTGGCAACCTCGTGGCCACGGCTTGGCGAGTGAGCGGAGCGGGCTGGGGTGGCAATCAAACCTAGCCGGGTTAGCGGTAACGCTAAGACCAGTCCCAAAGTCCGCGGCCCTCCCGTTTTTCTTTTTTTTTCCCTTTTTTTTTTTTTTTTTTTGAAAAATTCCAAGCCCCTCTGCTTGCTGGCCTCGCAGCGCACGAAGAAACAGCGGTACACACGAATCTGTTATTAATAAATCCCCGGCACAACCCGGGCTGTCGAGTGTCTTGGGAGCAGTCTCGGTGACGTGCCATGTAGGCAGCTGAAAACCCCCCTTTGTTTGATTTGTCCGTCTCCTTGCTCGACCCCGGAGAAGCGCTCCTCAACGTAACGCCGGACAAATTGGGCAGAGGGTCCCACTGATTCAGGGTTAGTGCAGTTTGCGGCATCATGCAGACTGCGTATGTGTTCTGCATGTAATCCGTACTGGTAACTAGCCGAAACCAGGTGCTGACATGTGGAAGAAGTCCATCTCTGCTGTCTTAGCTGGGGTTTATCGGCCTAATAGTGCATATATATACATACACAATACACTTGCAGAGCGTAGTTCACAATTTATCCTACAGCATTTCTACAGTGCGTATAATAAGAATATAGATGAGATTGTGGAACCCGCTCTTGTTCGTACCGAGGCGGGCGTGGAGCCCACTCCTGCGTGTTGTACGGATCTGTGATCCGTCCCTTTCTTTATTATCGGACCAGGAAATGATCACGCGTCTCAAGCGAAGTGCTGAAGGTGAGAGACCCCTGTTCTCCCACGTGCGAAGTGCATTTGTGGCTCAGACCCGCCGAGAAGCCAACCGATTCCCGCCTCACGTTATCTTCCGCGGCCCATCAGGTTGACAGGGTCTACGCCAGCCGAGACCGTCAATAGTGTATATAGTTACTGGGTGTCGACGCGGTGAAGTGCTGTAGTGTAGGAAGCCAATGGTGCGATTGATCGAAAGGTAAACTATCGCCAGTCGCGCAAGGCCTCCCCTGGTGACAACTTTTTTTGAGTTCATCTGACATCCCCGGATCTCGGCCGCCAGCTGCGAGGGGCACCCCCGGAGAACCCCCGGAGCCCCCTCTCGGCAAACCCCCCAGGTTGGGAAACACGCACCGTCTTGCCGACGAATTGCTGTTGCTCGGAGATGTCCGCTGCCAACTGAACCCCTTGAGGCCGCAGGTCACCTGAAACCGATCTGTGCTCCCACCAAGAATACGGATTCCTTCTAGAAGGATGCATCTATGTGGTGTATCAGCACACCTATTACACTGGGTAGTGTACGGCGTGCTTGTAGTACCAACTACGAACTAGGTGCATGCCTTACCTGTATCTTTGTCTTCAATTGAAACACGACACTCCAACCGCCCGGAATCGCAGGCCCCTCTCTTTTTTTTTTTCCGTTTTAGTCTATCAAGGCACCTACGCTGACTGTTGCATTTCCCTGGCATCTTTAGACGGGATGCCACGCTTTGCCCGATCCCATAAGCGCAAATTCTGATTTTTAGCATCCCAGGTACTTAACTTTTACTTTTTCTTTTTCTTTTTTTTTTTTCTTTTTTTTGGAAACGCTATGAGTCACTTTTTACTATTCTCCTGGACTTGCCTGTTGACGACTGACTAGGCCTTTTTGCTCTTCTCAAAAGGGGCCGAGCAACCTGACTCTGCAGGTGAGCTTTGGTAGGCGTATCGTATCAAGAGTTTACACTTGCTTTCTCCTTCTTGTACAGTAGGTCCCTCACTGCGGGCTTATGTTTTTCAACTTTTCAAGGGACTTATAAAACCTTGCGTTTCGTGTATTGGTTCCTTGGTCACCGACGGGAATATAGAAACCAATTGGGCATAGTCGAGTCTTGCTCATGGACTCTTGAAAGAAAAGACGTATAAAAACAAGAGAACCACTCAAGGGCCAACTTTTCGCTTCTACCTTGCCATTTGCAATATGCGCGCCTGCGTATGCCGTGCGTGGTTCACCCCACTGCAGGGAGGCAAGTTGTTCAATGGTTTGCCATGACGTCACATATTTTTATCTCCCTGCATCCGCCCGAGGTCCAGCATCTAATGTTCAAAGGCCTAATGGTTCCTCATCAAGCAGGAATCATTCATAGAAATCCGGAAGAACACCAGATATTAGGGTCATTAAACCAAAGCTTGATTGTCCAAACCCTTCAGCACCGCAGCAGTTACGGCAGCAAACACCCCAATTGATAGCAATTGATCGCAATTGATCGCAATTGATCGCAATGGCCCTCCGAACAAACGCCCAGCTCCTCCTCGCCCATGCGCGGACTCTCCGTCAAGCGGCATCAGGCATGCCAACCGTTGGCCGCTCACTCAATCGGCGATACCACCCCAGCGGTAGTTTGCTTTCCTACAAGGACGACCAGGACCGGCGGAGCCTCAAGCCCCGGCCGTCAGAAGGCACCAAAAGCGGCTCGGACGACCAGGTAGCCGAGAAGACGGAAGCCGCTTTCAATCCCAACATGACCAGTCCGGAAGAGGCGAAAGAGAGCGCCGCCAAGCATAGCAACGGGAACCCGCTCGAAGCGAGCGGGGCCAACCAAGAGTTTTCGAAACCGCGCGCGCCCGAAGAGGCGGCGGACAAATCGGACAAGAAGACCAAGAGCGGAGGGACGGTGGGCAAGAAACACGGAAAGGTTGCGCCTATGTGACAGCAGGCTGGCAGGATTGGTCAGGGAAAGAGGCCTTTAGAGACGAAGCGTTCCGAGAGGAGGATGCTGAAAACTGTAGAAAACACATCTCAAGACGCAGTGGCTACATTACGGAATAATGATCCCCGGGGGAAGGGGGGGGGGGGGCAAACCCATGCTATTATTTACGCTTAGCTTTCCGCGCCGGATTAGCTCCCTGAAGCCTCGAGCTCGTCGCTCTCGATGATCAAGATCAGTGTACACTTACATTGACATACCGGACTTGAGGAGAACAAAGGCAACAACCTCCCACCACCCCAAACCCCGATAGCCTTACTCAAGCATACAACCCGTTCATATCGTCGTCCTCGTCGTCCTCGTCCTCCCCCCCTCCTTCCCCGGCCCGTTTCGGAACAACGACCACCTCTTTCCTCTTGCCCAGCTCCTTCCGGCACATGGGACAGGTCCCCTTGCCCCGCAGCCAGGGCCCGACGCACTCGAGGTCGAAGCGGTGGCTGGCGTGGCAGGGCAGCTCGACGACGAGGCAGTAAGGGTCGTCGAGGTAGCGCTCCGCGCAGATGGGGCAGACGTCGTCGCCGCGCAGCGCCCGGCGCGGCACGCGGTCAAGCCCGTCCAGGAACTCCTGCGACACCCCTTCGATCTGCCGCGGCGGGTGCGCGACGTCGAGCTCGAGCGCCTCCACGAGCGACTGCAGGAAGGCGCGGTTGCTCTCGGTCGGCGCCGTCGTGGCCAGCGTGCCCATCTGGTCCTGGATGAGCCGGAAGAGGGCCGAGGTGTCGGAGGGGTTGGGGACGGCGTGCGGGTTGTGGTGGCGGGGGTGCTGTTGTTCCTGCTGCTGGTCGCCGCCGCCTTGCGACGTCTGCGAGGTGGAACTGCTGGAGTCGGGAAGGAGGTTGTGCAGGTGGGCGTTGAAGGTGGACATGTCGATTTGTCGCCGCCGCCGGGGGGCGGTGGCGGCGGGTTTGATGTTGTGCTCGACTTGCGGCGATACGGTCAGAACTCGAGCGGCGGCGGGTTTGCGATCAGCGGAGGGGTTACTTACTTTCGTACTGTGTCGCCATGATGGGCGGATTATCGCGATTAGTCGTGGAGCTGGCAAGCAGAAAAGAAGACGGGCAAGAAGCAGCTTAAATGGCTGATTAGGTGGAAACAAGACCGGCGTTTAGATTCAGAGAAGTGGCGGCAATGGTATGTAGCTTCCTAGAGTCGCGGTAGGCATACTTCAGGTGACGCGGAGCTTGCCATCGCGGGGAGCTGCAGGCCGAGCTTATCGATTAACTAACTAACTACCTTAGTTGCCTGGGCTCGAACTTCAGTAATCCGTATTCCGTACATACAACAAGAGTACCTAGGGTAACTAACTACGGGCTAAATCGTACTATCCGTAGTTACTGTGGAACAAGGTCCTGTAAACGCCGTACGGATCCGTAGATGGCATGTGCGCCCACAGGGCACATCTGTGGGTCATCTCTCATCCCAAGATCCAAAGTCCAGGGGCAACCAAGGTTCATCTACCCTGGGGATCCTGAGACCTAAACCCGTCAGCAACGCCAATGCTGAGACAACACTGTTGTACCGGCACCTTTCGGGCTCAGACGTGTGCGACTTCAACATTGCCGCGTTGATCATTTATTTATTTTTTTGTGCTGTTGCAGCCAGATTCCCAACGGTCTTTGCAGCTGGTTTCAGGCACGATCGGCGCCGCTTGGCCGATCGTTGCGATTGGCCCCCCTTGCACAGCTGGTCGCTTATTGCTGGAGCTCCTGCTGCCACGCCATAGCTATCTGCAGTTTGCTCCTGTAGTTGGGCTGTAAGTTACCCTCGTCCCAGGATGGCAGCGAAGTACAATATCCCCAAACGACGCAGCAACACCGCAAGCCAACCCACGTTTTGTTTTATCATGCATGGTGTAGTGCACATGGCATGATATTCCCTAGTGAGCCTGCAATACCCGTCGCCCACGATGCACACGGCGAGCGTCGGCTTGGCCGTGACGCCGACCGTCATCTCTACCTTCTTGTCGCATGTGAGTGGCAAGTCCAAGTTGAAGACGAAGGGAAGTTTCGTCGGGTCGTCCAGACTGGGCTAATATCGAGTTAGTACTTACATCGAAAACCCCTGGCCCACAAACCAGCAGCTCATCTCTCGTATGACGAGGGCCTGCATCTGATCCGCTCCTTTCTGGTTCATGCCTCGCGCCACACCGTCGAGGAGCTGCAAGCCTTCACCAGCCAGTGGGTACCGCATCCCCGGTGGGTAAGGGTCGACCATGTCACGATTCCCGAACAGGACCTCGCGCGCGCCGCGCAGCTTTTGGTAGAGCAGCTGGGACCCGAGGGCATCCGTCAGGTCGGCGGCAGGGAGTGGTGGCAGTGGCGCAAGCCCAAGAGCCCGCTCGAGGCCGAGTGGATCGAGATGAAGGCCGATTACCAGAAGCGCAAGAAGAATGCGGATCCGGGCAGCCGTGTCATGCTCTACATCCACGGCGGCGCCTACTACTTTGGCAGCGTCGACGAGCATCGCTACCAGATCCAGCGCCATGCGCGGAAGCTCAAGGCGCGAGCTCTGGCCCCGAGATACCGGCTCGCTCCCCAGTTCCCCTTTCCCTGTGGCCTCCAGGACTGCCTCGCCACGTACCTCTACCTCGTCTCGCAGCAGAGCCCAAACACAATCATCCTTGCCGGCGACTCGGCAGGCGCTGGCATGGTCTTGAGCCTGATGGTTATTCTCAGAGACAGGGGCATCCCGCTTCCGGCGGGCGCCGTGCTCATCAGTCCCTGGGTAGACTTGACGCACTCTTTTCCGAGCGTCGCCGGGGACTGCCCGCTGGACTACCTCCCACCGTCGGGCTTCCATCACAAGCCGTCGCTGGCATGGCCGCCTCCCGACGAGGAAGAACTGGAAGCGCTCAAGAAGGCGGCGTTGGCGCAGAAAAAGGGCATCGTCGCGCAAGAAGGCCGGCCTGCTGAAGAGAGCGGCGTGCCAACGGTCCAGGACGTTGCCAAGACCACGCACCGCATGACATTTGTCATTGACGGCGAGCAAGTCGAAATCAAGGAGCAGATTCAGGTAGGCTGTCACATCTCTCTTAACCTTGGCAAAAGCGTCGGCTGACACCCGGCCCAGATGTACACCACCAACGAGCTGCTAGCCCACCCGTTGGTTAGCCCCGTCATGCAACCCACCTTGGGCGGTCTTCCACCTCTGCTCGTCATGGTCGGAGGCGGTGAATTGCTGCGCGATGAGCAGATCTACCTTGCACACAAGTGTGCCAACCCTGCGCAATACCTGCCGCCCGAAGCCTTGATGAACGAGGAGGCCAAAGCGTTGGTCGACCGATATAAACCCACGGACGTTCAGCTGCAGGTGTGGGACGACCTGTGCCATGTTGCTCCTACGCTCAGCTTTACGAGGCCTGCCAAATACATGTATAGAGTGAGTATGCCGCGCTCCTGCTGCTGCTGCTGCTGCTGCTGCTGCTGTAGTTGTTGGCGGTTACTGACTGGAGCCAGAGTGTTGCGCAGTTTTCGGCGTGGGCATTGGCAAGGGCCCAGAACACCGAGGTTGATATTCTCTGCGACGACGAGATCTCGGTCATTTCGAGCTCGAGCTCAAGCTCAAGCTCGAGCTCTTCGAGCGGGAGCCGGGAGAAGAAGGTTTCTGTACGTCGTCCGCAGCACGGTTGTCCTACCAGTCTACCGGCGTATTCTAACATGATGTTGTCGTCCCAGAAGCGGGCCCCTCAAAACAGCAGCAAAGAAAAGGTCAATTATCACGCTTCAATCGGCAAAGCAGGCGACCCCCTTCCGGCCTTTGAAAACCACATGATTCGCCAACGGGTCACCCACCACGGTGCCATTCTGCCCCTCCCGGAACCCGCCGAGCTGCCGGGCTGCCGCATGGAGCGCGACCTCGTCGGCGTCGTCAAGGTTGGCACCGTGCGCAAGTGGCTCGAGCACAAGAGGCGCTGGGACGCCCGCTTCCAGCACACTAAAGCGCGCGTGCACCGCCGGCGCCTGCGCGACGTGGAGCGCGGCGGGTACGAGGTGTTTGGCGAGGGCGAGGTGCCGCCGCCGAGCGCGCTCGCCGGGCGCCGCAAGGTGGGCGAGGCCCTCAAGCAAGACAGGGAGGCCAAGAGGAAGAGGGCCAAGAACTTCGGCATGTCGCTCTGGGCGCTGTGGGGGTCCAAGCACGACGAGGCGACCATGCACAGGGAGGCGCTTGCTGCCAAGGCGCCCGAGGTGGGCGTTGCGGTCGCCGTGCAGGGCGAGGGCGCCAGAACGTTTTCCGACTTGGAGAAGCAAGAGGAGGAGTTGGCCAGGGAGGACGGGGAGGCGGCGCCTTCGCAGACGGGGAGGGTACCGTCCTGGAGGGAACTGGTAGGAGAGAAGCAGGTGGAGAGCGCCGGCGGCCCCCCCGCCGCGTCTGCAGAGGGTGGCCTGGACTTGCATCCTGCCGGGCCGATCGGTGATGGGGACGCTGGGGAAGAGGGAGGAGCGGCAGCAGGAGCAGCACCCTCGGAGTCTGCCAGGCTGCTCTCACCGGATGACGCTGCACTTCATACGGGCGTCACTGGAAAGCGGGTCATGATTGGCGGGTTGGCAACGCCCTTCAGCCTGCGCAAAGAACCCGAGACGGCGAGCATGGTTACGCTGGCGACACCGATGGACCAGAGATCGACCCGCTTGTCAACGGCAGACTCGAGCAGCTTTGTAGCGGCTCCGTCTGTGAAAGCCACGGAGGGCCAGGAGGAAAATGCGGAAGACTCGGGTGTTGCTCCGCACGAGGGATCGGGGGTTGACCCGGGAGAAACACCCGGGTCCGCGACGCCGTTTGCGACACCGTTCCTGTCGCCTACCACGCCGGGCGAGAGACCAGGTTTGGAGAGGTTTGTAACTGCCGAGGAGGATGTTGCAAAGGCGAATTCTTGAGGAGGACTTGCGACGCTGCGGGTTTGTTTTCGATACCCTCTGATCGAGTGCGTTGTTTTGCTGTCTTCTTACATGGCTTTTGTTTTGTTTGTTTTATTTGTCATCGTTGTTTTTCTATAGCAGAAAAAGACCGGATAGACATGTAATAATACTTGCCCTGGATGTAACTGATTAAAACCTGTGGTTGGAAGAATCATCCGACGGACGAGGAGATGCAGTCGTGTGTTGTACATTTGTATAACAGGTTGGAAAACGCCCCAGAACGCCATTCTATGGTACAATCCATCCGCCTTGAAGAAGGAGCAGGAGGAGCCTCAAGGTCCCGTATTCCGCTGCCCCGCAACCACCTGCCTGCCTGCCTTATATCGCCGCATTTTCACAGGCTCGGCCTGAAAATATCGACTCGTACACCTGGATCTATCTCCGGCTGGCCCCTTCAGTCCCTTCAGTCAAGCCCGTTCTCAGCCTTCCACCGCGAGAGGTACATGGCAGGGTCCTTCGGCCCGAGAGGCACCCCCTCGTAGACGCCGTGTGTCGGGGCTATGGTGCGCGCCACGAACGGTGTGAGCTGTCGATTGTTTGTCAGTCATCATCAGCCCTTCTTCCCCTCTACTCGCTCCTCTTCCCGCACCCGAATTGGGTGGTTCTTGCGCACCTTGAAGCCATCCAGCGGCGGGCAGACGTAGGTCCGCACTTTGTTCCACTCGATGATGTAGCCACCGCGTTTGGTATGCCGACCCATGGACCCCGTGCCTGTACCCTTGTAGTAGCCCTTGTTGACGTCCTTGGTCGTGAGGCGCAGCCGGCGGTAGCGCAGCGCCTGGAGCACGCGGGTGGGCTGCATGATGGGTGTATCGGAGGAGATGTGTGAATGTGTGATGCGATCGCGAGCACTGTCGGTTTGGGAGGGTGGTGAGGCAGAGCTCGGCGGGTTGCTGGTTGATGCCGCGGTGTCGGCGATCGGATTCGGGTGTGGTCCAACTCCGGGAAATTTTGCGGCCGGTTGCCCCCCCCACGACCCACCCCCAAAACTCTCCCGGTCTTAGTTTTATCTTTTTCTGTCTGCCAAGAAGCGTGCCTCAGCTCGCTCCTGGTCGGCCCCGCAGCTTGCAGCTTGTGACCGCACCAATTCAAACCTCCTTGCTCACCGCTCAAAAAGTGCAGGGCAATTTTCCGGCAGAAAAATAATCACGTCCGACAAACAAAGCCTTTAAAATAACCAGTGCCCCGGCCATCGCAAGTGCCGCCCTCAAGATCCGCCATCCTCCCAGCAGCTCTGCAGAAGGGCGGGAAATTAGGGCCCAACGTACGCCAAAAAGAGAAGAACAAAAAAAAAAAAAGAAAGAAATATGCCCGGCCGCCAAGCGCACGGCCGCCCCCTCCTCCCCACATCCGGAGGCGGCAGCGGCAGCGGCAGCGGCAGCGGCAGCGGCAACAAATTCGGCAAGTCGCACGCCAGGACCCTGAAGAAGTCTCGCGCCAAAGCCACCGCTAGAGCGCTCGACGCCTTCGCCACCGCCGCCGAGCAGATCCCCGAGTCGACGCGCGGCGTGCGCAGGCGCGGGCTCGAAGACGAGCCGCACCCCGCTGCTCAAAAGAAGCGCCAGCGGCGCGACGAGGACGGCGACGAAGACGGGCTGGGCTTTGACGACGGCGACGACGACGACGGCGACGGCGACGGCCTTCACGGCGACGGCGCCGGTTCCGGGCACCCGAAGAAGAGGGCGCGGAGGGATGCGGACGAGGATGGCTTCGACGGGTTTTCGGATCGTGAAGGCGGCGGCAGCGATAGCGAGGAGTGGCATGTGGGTGTGGCGGGGGAGGACGATGATTCGGAGCTGGATTCGGATGAGGCGTTTGGGGAGAGCGATGAGGAGCACTTCCAAGGTTTTGCGTTTGGCGGGAGTCGGTCGAAGGGCAAACGGACAAAGAAGAAGGGGGGCGGGGACGGGGATGGGGACGAGGATGACGAGCAAGACGAAGGGGAGGCCGAAGAAGATTTGGAGTCGTTGGGCTCGGATGCTATCGATCTTGCCACTGCCCTGGACCAGTTCTCCGAGGACGAAGAGGAAGCGGGGGGGGAGGAGGAGGAGGAGGAGGGATCGGAAGAGTCCGGCTCTGAAGACGATGATGAGTCGACCGATGCCGATGACGAGAGCGAAGAAGACGAGGACTTGGACGACCCGTCCAAAATGGACGCTCTGCAAAGCATGATCGCTGGCTTCGCCGGCGAGGACGAGGATGATGAAAAGCCGGCTGCGACGCAGAACAAGGCCAAGCTCAGCCTCAAGGACCTCGGCCTGGCCGGCGTCAAGGACGCGCACATGAAGCGGTCGCTCAGGCTCATGAACAAGGAAGAGAAGGCCGTCAAGCCGGGCTCTTCCAAGAAGCTCGACGTTCCCTTGGCCAAGCGCCAGCAAGACCGATTGCTCCGCAGTGCCGCCTATCAAAAGACCAACGAGACGCTCGATAGGTGGATCGAGACGGTCAAGCACAACCGACGGGCCGATCACCTCGTCTTTCCTCTCGCCCAGAATGCGCACGACCGCGGCCTCGATAGCGGAGAGCTAATGCCCATCAACCAGAAGACGTCCGGGACGGAGCTGGAGCAGACGATCCTGACCATCATGGAAGAGAGCGGGCTCGGGCCGACGGCCAAGCCGGAGAAGAAGGAGGGTGACGAGGCCAAGAAAGCGGAACTGTCGAAGGAGGAGCAGCGAGAGATTGCGCGGCAGAGGCGCCGTGAGCGGGAGCTGCACTCGCGCGAGGTGGCTCGGGCGAAGCGCATCAAGAAGATCAAGAGCAAGACCTGGCGCCGGATCCATCGCAAAGAGCTCGCCCGCGAACAGGAGGCCGAATTCCAGGAAAAGCTTGCCGCGGGCGAGCTGGACTCGGAGGACGAGCGCGAGGCTCTGGACCGGCGACGCGCCCTGGAGCGCGTGGGCACGCGCTATAAGGAGAGCAAGTGGGCGAAGCTCGGTAAGAAAGCCGGACGCGCGGTCTGGGACGAAAACTTCCGCGCCGGCCTCACCGAGATGGCCCGGAGGAAGGAGGATTTGCGGCGCCGCATCGAAGGCCGCGGTGGCGACGGGTCCGACGAGGACGACGACGATGGCTCTGATGTTTCAGACGGCTCTGGAGAGGGTGACCCCCGGCGCCGTCTCCTGGCGGAGCTTGAGCGTGCGGCCGCTTATGACGATGACGACGAGCCCCGGTCCAAGCTGTTCCAGATGAAGTTCATGCAGCGAGGCGAGGAGTTGCGCAAGAAGGAGAACGACGAGGCCGTGGCTGCGCTCCGTCGTGAACTCGAGTCGGACGGTGCGGCGGCTTCCGAAGAGGAAGAGGTGGAGATTGGTCGCCGGCAGTTTGGCATGGGCGACGCCGCCGCCGCAGCCGCAGCCAGAGCCGCGAGCCAACCCAAGAAAGCCAAAGCCACCGAGGTTCGCGGGCCGACCAAGCCGTCGGCGGCGGCCGCCGAGCCCAGCTCGCAGTCCCATTCCGAACCGCAAACCTCCGCGCCGGGCGCGGCCGGTGCGTGGTCGGCCGAATCGGCACCATCGGCGGCCCCGGCAGCTGTCCCGTCGGCATCCAGCGCCGCCGGGGTCTGGTCCCAGGCCGAGCCGTCTGGGGGCAAGAGCAAGAAGGGTGGTGTCAAGGCCAAGGTGGAAGACCTCGACGTCTCCAGCGCCGCGATTGCCAGCATCAAGACATCCAAGCCCCGGCCCAAGCCTCAGCCTCGGGAAGCGCAGAATGGTGTGGTTGTGCCGGCGGATGGAGAGCAAGACTCGGACGACGAGGCCGCGCTACACCTGCCTCTGGCCATCCGCGACCAGAAGCTGATCGAGCGGGCGTTTGCCGGCGAGGACGTGCACGGCCAATTCGAGGAAGAGAAGGCCGAGATCGAGCGGGAGGACGACGAAAAGGAGATCGACAACACGCTCCCCGGCTGGGGCAGCTGGGTGGGCGAGGGCGTGAGCAACCGGGAGAAGAAGAAACACCAGGGGCGCTTCGTCACCAAGGTCGAGGGTGTTAAGAAGAAAGACCGGAAGGATTTCAGGTTGAAGGACGTCATCATTAGCGAGAAGCGGATCCGAAAGGTATGCTTTCTTTTCTCCTTTTTTTCCCCTCTAATAACCCTTCCGTCTTCTAGTCCAGGGGAAACAGCAGGCTGACCCTCGACGCAGAACGACAAGTACCTCGCCTCGCAGCTACCGCATCCCTTTGAGACGCAGCAGCAGTATGAGCGGTCTCTGCGGTTACCTGTCGGCCCGGAATGGTCGACGAAGGAGACGTTCCAGGACGCCACGAAGCCCCGGGTTATCATCAAGCAGGGCATCATTGCGCCCATGTCGAAGCCCATGTACTGAAGCGATTATATACTGGGGTCTCGTGTGTGTGTGTTTGCGGCGTTGCGTTGGTGTGTGGGGTATTATAAAACAAGTGGGAAGAGGTTGAGTAGAGCATCCTGTCGAGAAGTGCAGGCCACTCAGGAGATGGGAGCATCTTGCCATCTTTGATCGATTAAACCACTCCAAGGCACACATATGGTAGGAGAAACTTAAAAAACCGTTGAGACATGTGCGACTTGATTTCTCTCAAGGCTGTGTAACCCCGTTTTGTCTATCGGTACCCAACCCAAATGCCGCGCAAGACGCCAGAGATCCGGACCATACTTCTCTTTATCTATACATGGTTTCGAATGTGAGACAACCTCCCTCTCCAAACTGGAGACCGCTCCATCCAGGCTTGACACAAGCCCGGCCGGAGGCGTGCCGGTTACTTCTCCGCCCGCGTGTATGTAAATCGAGAGGTAGTATGTATCTTAGTGAATGTATGGACGGACGGATGGAAGGATGGGTGGAAGGATGGATGGAAGAATGTACGTATGTGTGTAATCCGCTTTGATATATGCCGTTCCACGCAGAGGCACACACACAACACCGCAAGCCTCGCCTAACCGCGTTTTGTTTTTTTTTTTTTTTTTTTTTTTTCTCGCCCCGACCGCTCAGGAGGAGCCATTGACCTCGATCTTGCCCTCGACCTTTTCGAGGTAGTCGACCATGTCGGCGATGGTGCAGACCTTGAGCCCCCACTTCCTGGCGAAGGCGACGCAGGCGTCGCCGCGGAGCATGCCCGGGTCCTGGCGGATGGCGCGGCCGGGGACCTCGGCGCCGTCGTCGACGAGCTCGCAGATGACGGCGACGGGCTTCTTGCCGGCGAGGCGGCAGAGGTCGACGGCGGCCTCGGTGTGGCCCCTCCGCTGGCGGACGCCGCCGGGCTTGGCCTGGAGGGGGAAGACGTGGCCGGGCCTGCGGAGGCTGTCGGGGCCGGCGGTGTCGTCGGCCAGGACGCGGCAGGCGAGGGCGCGGTCGTGGGCGCTGATGCCCGTCGTCACGGACGGGTGGGCGGCGTCGACGCTGACCGTGTAGGCGGTGGCGCGCGGGTCCTGGTTGCGCGCCACCATCTGCGGCAGCTCGAGGGCGGCCGCGCGGTGCGGCAGCAGCGGCGCGCAGATCAGGCCCGACGAGTGCCGCACCATGAAGGCCATCTGCTCCGTCGTCACCGACTCGGCCGCCACGATCAGGTCCGCCTCGTTCTCGCGCGAGGGGTCGTCGAGGACCACGACGAACTCGCCATTACCTGCGTGCGCACGGGAGCGGGGTGGCGGTTAGTCGTGAGCACAACCGGGGGGCAAGACAGAAAATATATGAGAGCGAGGAGAAGCGGAAAACGGCCCGGGGCGGGGACAAGACGGAAGCGTGCGTACGTACGGAAGGCTTCGACCGTGTCCGGGACGGAGTCGAATTGGGAGGCGGGAATCTGGTCGGCCGCGGTAGACGGCATCGTTGCGGTCGGGAAGGGGTTTTGCGATTGACGCTGTGGCGCGGAGGAGACGAGGGTGTTGATGGGGAGAGAGAGAGAGGCCGTGGTCGTGGCGAAGCGCGGGGGAGT
>NW_027192587.1:12899-18369 GCF_042370625.1 Thermothelomyces heterothallicus | reverse complement strand
GGGGGGAGAAGAGGGGCGGGAAGAATAAAAATCGGTCTCTGCGTTTGCGCTTGCGACTTGGGATAGAGCGGGATCGGCGACAGTGACTCGGTGGACGAATCGCCCCCAGCTTCGCGCAGCCCGTAGCAATTGCGAGAAATCTGGTCTTGTCGAACAGTCTTCTGGGGGGGGACTGAGGGTTAGGCGGACAAGAGTCAGATGTCAGGAACGGGAACCCCGAGTCAGCCGGGAACCGTTCGGTGTTGGTGGGGTGCCGGATGCCGAGGACTCGGCCGCGGGGGCATTTCAATTCTCAAATTGACTCGACCCAGGGCGCGCGCTGCGGGGTAGGTATGTTGAGTACACACGGATTACTCGCAGTAACTTTCGCATCAGCACACGTGGTTAGGTACTTATATATACATCCGCCGTACCTAACTTTACGTCCCTACATTTCAACTTGCAGCAAAATCAGTCTGAATATTGCGCACAACGAAGCACGCAAATGAGAACGGCCCTGGCGACTACCGAGATCGCGAGCGGAAGACATTCAAGAGCCCTTGTTTACGATGCCGCACATTGAAGTCGTATGTACTGTACTCATGTCCGGTAGCATGCGTTACATGCGTTACAAGCGTTACAAGAATTACACGCAACATGACGGGCGCTGACAATGGACGTCGCCTCATTGCGCCCCTGCTTACGGAGTTCTTGCTAATAGCTCGGTAATGCTGCTATGATCCTTCGGGACAGCGCCTGCAACGGAGACCCTGAAGCGGGGGCAGTAACAGAGTGGTGTACATCCGTAATCCGTATGTACGGAGTACACACGTCCGTACGTAATCCGTACATACGTGCTCAAGTAGGCGAACAGTACAGATTAATAACTAGTTAGTGGGGCAGGCGCTAGAACTGTTCGAGACCCCCGCGCGGTTGCATCTGCAACTATCGCATATCGCCGGGTCTGAACATAACGCGGCTCGACCCGAGTCAAACGATCGGACCCGCGCGCGCGGCACAGCCGAGTGCCCACCGACCATCCGACCATCCGACCATCCGACCATCCCCCAATCCTGACATCCTCCCATCCTTCCCCAGGTCCCGAAAATGCGGCCGTCGCTTGTGCGGCACGTTCCGAGCGCCCTACGCACGTCGCGGCGAGCAGCATCACGCGCGCCGGCGGCAGCAATTCGGTTTCAACAACCGTGGCTTCAGTTCTTCCCATCGCGAGCGCTTAGCACCACCTCGCCCGCCCGTCACGACCCCCACCTTTCCTCCGCCTCCTCCGCCTCCTCCGCCTCCTCCGTTAACGAGACCGAAATCTCCCACTTCTCCGCCCTCGCCTCCTCCTGGTGGGACCCCCACGGCCCGTCTCGGCCGCTCCACCTCATGAACCCTCTGCGGCACGAATTCATCCAGTCGTGCCTCGCCTCCTCGTCGTCGCCATCGACCTCCTCCTCTACGCAGACGTCAGACGGCGGCATCGGCAGCAGCAGCAGCAGCAATCGCGACCGCGGCGCCAGCGGCCTCCGCTACCTCGACGTCGGCTGCGGCGGCGGCATCTTCGCCGAGTCGGCGGCCCGGCTGCCGAGCACCGCCTCCGTGACGGCCATCGACCCGTCCCCGACCATCCTGGCGGTGGCGCGGGCGCACGCCAAGCGGGACCCGGCGCTGGCGGGCGGCGGCGGCGGCGGCAAGCTGACGTACCTGAGCGAGACGGTCGAGTCGCTGCCGCTGCCGGCGGACCCGGCGGCGCGGTTCGACGTGGTCAGCGTGTTCGAGGTGGTCGAGCACGTCGACTACCCGGCCGCCTTCCTCGACCGCGTCGGCGAATTCGTCCGCCCCGGCGGCTGGCTCGTCCTCAGCACCATCGCGCGCACCTGGACCAGCTGGCTGACCACCAACCTCGTCGCCGAGGACATCCTGCGCGTCGTGCCCCGCGGCACCCACGACTGGCACAAGTACATCAACGAGGACGAGCTGCGCGCCTACTTTGCCGCCAAGGCCGGCGTCTGGGGGGTGCCGAGGGTCATGGGGGTCGTCTACGTGCCCGGGCTGGGTTGGAAGGAGGTCAAGGGGAGCGAGAAGATTGGGAATTACTTTTTTGGGGTGCAGAAGGTCGGATAGATGGGAGGTACAGTGAAGAAAAAAAAACAGAATGAAGAGAGGGGGGGATGGGGGATTGTACGATATTGCTATATTATATGAAACAACGAAGAGAAGGAGGGGCTGTGAGATACCGGGAGTGTATGTGTACGTGTAAGAAGTTACACCGGCCTGTAATCTGGCAAATTCCCCTTTGGTTGGGGGGGGGGGGGGATCTGGGCGCGGAGAGAAGAACACAAACGGAAAGGAAAAGACAAAGAAAGAGAAAGAAAGGGAAAAAAAAGACATTTTGTACAAAAGTCGAGAGGAAGAAGGTGAGCTGAGGCGGAGCGGAGCTCAACCCAGCCTCACTGTCCTCCACAACCGCAGACACTCCTGCAGGTCCATCGACACGGTCCCCTCCAGGGCGGTCGACGTGTCCTTGATGATGGCCACCAGCAGGGTGGCGTACGCGAACGTGACCTGGTCCTCCTGCAGCGCGGCCAGGTCCGACTTGCGCATCCCGCCGTTCTCGGCCCACGCCTTCCACAGGTCGAGCATCCGGCAGAGCCTCGAGGTGAACTCGCCGTCGAGCACCATCCGGTGCAGCACGTTCCCGACCGCCTCCTTGACCCCCTGCACCCGCTCGCTCACTTCCCCCCTGCTCACCAGCCAGGCAAAGTTGTGCTCGGCCACCAGCTTGGTGTCCCACTTGGGACTCTGCAGCGCCTCCATCAGGCGCGTCTCCTGCCTCTCCGCCTGGATCCTCAGCTTCTCGCGCACTAGAATTCCGGTGTGTCAAGTCAGCGGAGCTCAAGACGGGGAAAAAAAAAATCAATAAATAAAAAACGAAACAAAAAAAAGTTAGGCAAGGTTCATATTTTTTACTTTCTCTCATGCGCTCCATCCCCTCGCGGGCGACCCTCTCGCGCTCGGCGATCGCCCTCTGGGCGGGCGGCAGCCGGGCCTCGGCGGCGAGGGCCTCGCGCTGCGCCATGGTGCGCTGCATGAAGGCGTCGAGCTGCCGGGCGTGGTCGTCCGCATAGGTGGTGGCCCACTGCGGGGTCGCCGCCTCGTCGACGACCCCGAGCAGGACGAGGACGCCGCAGGGCACCGTCTCGCGCCGGGCAAAGGCCAGGATGTCGTCGGGGATCTTGTAGTTCCACAGGATCGTCTGGCTCGACGTGCCGTACGCGGTTGCGGCGCTCGCGAACCACGCGCCGGCGCTGCTCGACGGCCGGACGCGGAGGTGGTCGATGTAGAGGCTGTTGTTGTCGTTGTCGTTGCCGTTGCCGTTGCCGTTGCCGTTGCCGTTGCCGCCCTCGTTCGGGGACCCACGAGGAGCGGCATGGGGGGACGGGGCAGCGGGAGGCTGGGAGTTGGAGATGGCGGTCACGATGCCGTCGGCCGAGATCTGGACGGTGATGGGATGGCGGGAGAGGGAGAGGGAGAGGGAGTGAGAGGAGGAGTGCGAGATGGTGGTGGTGGTGGTGGTGGTGGTGGTGGTGGTGGTAGTGGTCTCGGCGCAGGTCGATCCCGGGGATGGTTTGCGCGTGCTAGAGGATTCCGAACTCTGCAGCGGTTCGCTCGGGCCCTCGCCGTCCGCGAGCGACTTGGAGTAGGCCTCCTCGTGCTGCTCCCCCCCGTCCGTCGCCGCGAGTTCCCCTGGTTGGCGGGATGGTGCCGGGTGCAGACGCACCCAGTACGGGGGCAGGTGGGAATGGTCGCGCGTGGTCCACGGGCCGGCCCAGGTGACGGCCAGGCTGAGGTGGCCGTCGGAGCCGTCGAGGGGCGCGATGGTCAGGGCGCCGTTCAGGCCGTCGGGGGCGCGCATGAGGGTGCAGCCGACCGGGGTCCACAGGCCCGAGGAGCGCAAGAGGCGCCATCCGTGGGGGTCCGGGTGGGCGCCGAGATCCAGCAGGTAGCAGATGAGATCGTCAAAGGCGACTTCGACCTGGGGCTGCCTCAGCTGGTCGGCGTACTCGATGCGCTGCGTGCTGAGCCCGATGACGTTCATGCGCCAGTTGAAGGTGGTCCAGCTGCCGCCGGGGATGTTGGACGGGTGGCGCGAGAGGGACCAGTACTGCTCGCGGTCGGCGAAGCGGTCCATGGGACGCACGGCGTAGCGCGGCAGCTCGACCTCGATGACACGGTTGACGACGTCGCTGCGCGTGAGGGCCGTCAACTTGCTGTGCCGCAGCATGCGCCTGACGCGCGAGAGCGCCACCAGCGTCGCCACGGTGTTGTAGAGGATGGGCAGGACCCCGAGGACGGCCTGAGTCATTTCAGAGACCATACATCATCATCATCACCACCATCATCATCACCACCATCATCATCACCACCATCATCATCACCATCATCCGAACGAGGTCAAGAGGCCCGACTCACCAGCGGCACGCCGATGTACGTGATGATATCGGTTGCTGAGTGCTCCGAGTCGGCCATGGCGTCCGACACGCGACGGCCCTTCGAACGTGTCGCTATCAGTCTCGGCGGCGGTGGTGACAATATTGGTTGTGACTGTGGTTGTGGTTGTGGTGGTGTTGGTCATAATGGTGGCCAGGCTGCAAACATCTTTCGGAAAATCGGGTACCCAGTAGGGTAACGGTACCTTAACCAAGGTATATATTTCCTCACAGCGCAACTCACAAGGCAGCACCGGAGAGGAGCCCATGCACTAGGTGCTGGGTGCGGGGCGAGGGGGGAAGGTGGAGGGGGGCTTAGTGCAATGCTCGCTGCAATGCTCGCTGCAGGTGCACGGGGTATGTATGAGATACACGCCTGGGCGTGCAGTACTGTACATACAGTACAGAGTATGTACTCCGAACATACTGCGTCAAGTATGGCCGTATGGTCCAGGGGAACCATTCCTTACTTGGGAATGGAAATTTGTAAGGTTTGGAGGCCATGACGGCTTTATTTTTTTAACCCTGCTTAACTTGCAGAAGCATGGCATGTGAACGGGCTCCGATATAGTTGCCCTGCCTCATCCCTTGCCATTCCAGCAGGCAGTGCACAGTAGACCGACAGCGTTGTTGCCTCGCTGGCGGAAGCACATACCACTCCACGAGCGGTGGCTCTGCAGCCCGAGTTAATCAAGCCACGCCATACCATACCATAGTATTTCCCCCCTCGGCGTGTCAGACATGACTCTTTGTTGCATTATTCACTAACTCCCCGAACAATGACCAGCTGGTCATCACCCTCACTCGGCCTAACCAATAAAACAACCCATCTTTGGAGCAATCGGTATCCAACCGTGACATAATGAGCGCACAAGTCCTCCCGTTCCCCAAAACGCCTCAACAGGTATATATCCTCCCAACGCCTGAAGTTTTTCTCATGGTGGTCCCCTCCCCCCCCCCTTTCCCCCCCCCGGGGGGGGGGGGGGGTGGGGGGGGGG
>NW_027192587.1:0-12889 GCF_042370625.1 Thermothelomyces heterothallicus | reverse complement strand
GGGGGGGGGGAGACACAAAAAGGTGTTAAAAGCAAGCATGCTGTTTTCGATGCCAACCCATGCCAACCCAATGATAATGTCCGCAACCCAAGGGAAGAAAAGGAGAGAGACAATCGCGATGAAATCGGCGCCCAACCGGATATCGCGAGAATGAGACACCATCGCGCCTGATCAAGTCAAAAACCACATACACCCGCACGGACTGATATCCAGCAATCCGTCTATTCCAAACTCTTCATCGTCGTCCACCGCTTGCTCCCAATCGTCTTCGTCCTCTTCCCAATCCGAATCCGACCTCTCCCAGACCCCGTTCGTCATCTTTGTGTCCGGGAACTCCCCCTTTGGCGACCCGCCACCGAACGGGCCCACCTCCTCGATGTCCATAACCACCAACTTCCCGTCCGGCCTCTGCAGCGGCTGCGCCTCCTGCCCGGGGCCCATGATCTGCACCTGCGTGCACTGCGCACGGGGCGCGTCCTTGGTCCACATCCGGCGCTCCTCGAGCTTGACGACCCGCGGATACGGTTGCGGTACGTGCGGGAAGTCACTGCCTGTGTCGATGGGCCCGAACGGATCCGACGCGGTTGCCGTGTTCGATGTCGAAGTGGCCTCGACGGTCGTGCTGGCTGTGTCGGGCGGTGGTGTCGTCGGGCCAGCGCCCTCCGAGCGCGCGTGAATCGCTAGCGAGTGATATGACATGTCCCAAGAGTCTGCGTCGTCGGTCTTGTGGCCATCGTGTGACAGGTGGGAGCCCTTCTCGGAGGACGGGTCAGGTCCGTCGGTGGATGTTGACGGCGAAGAACTCGGTGGGGGTGTGCTGGGCGTGGTGGGCGTGCTGCTCGAATTTCCTGCCGTTGACGACCGCGGTGGAGGCTCGGGTGGCCAGTTGGCAAAACTCGAGTTCTGCTGGGCGTAAATGAAGAGCTCCAGCCACGTGTCCGGCCAAGTACATATCCAGGGCTTGTCGCCGGGCTGCGCGATCCCTTTGCGTTGGAAATCTGGCATGCCCGCCCCAATCGTCGCAGTGTGAGGCGCCCTCTTCAACGCGATTGGGTCTTGGTCTGATTCAAGCCACTCTTCCGGCAGAATGACCGTCTTGGTGTACTTCACCCTCTTGTACCACGCGGGGCCGCGGCCTGCTTCGAAATTGTCCTGGACCAGCGTCAGTTTGACGGGCTTCTCAAGCAATGGCGGCTGCTCGCCGTAGGCGTAGGTGTTGCCCTTCGAGGTGAGCCCGTGGTTGCAGTCCAACGAAGCGCGGTAGTCCTTATTCTCTTTGGTGACATTCAAAGTCATGCCCGAGAGGACGATGTGACAGTCCCATGCCATAGACAGGGTGGGATCCTTGAGGCACGTGTTGGAGACGCGGTTCGTCAGGAGTGGGAGCCCGAAGGTTCCCGTAGCTAGGGGTTGCAGGTCCGTCGCGGTTGGGATAGGCGTCACGTCGGACGGTGGTTTCCTACCAACAATGTCAGCTCGGAGAGGCACACATCCCGGGGCTACGGCCATCGCCACTTACCAGTCCCCTTGTTCCCATGGAGGCGGCGGCTTTTGCTTGTCGTTATTGCTCAAGACGGCTCCAACCACGACGCCTAATGCTACCAGCATCACCAGCAAGATGATCGCAGTGAGGCATATGGCCCAGTAAGGAACGGTGCCGCAAGCTTTTCTCCTCATCCAGGCCTGCCATTTCTTCGGTGGTTCCCTTTTTTCAGACAAGCCCTCGTCGCCCATCCTAATGCCCCGCCGACTGTCATCCGATCTGAAGCTGCGCGTCGAGTGGCGCGACCCCGGGGAGCCCGGGTCCTCCGTCGACTCGAACTCGGGGTTCCTGGTCGCCAGCCCGATGCCCCCGGCGCCGTCCAGCGGTGGAATGGTTGATGCAGAACTTGTGAGGATGGGGGGTAGGGCTGCAGCAGCACCATGAACCAAGCCGGGGCATCCTTCGACCGCCGCGGCCTTACGCACATAGGCCTCATCCGGATACCTAGTGTATGGCGGAAGCTGCTCTGTGTGTCCGTCGGGGCCGATAATGTCTCCAATCTCCTCGCCCTCCGGCCCCACTCGCCGTTGGTATTGGTCAGGGAGGCCGCGGAAACCTAAGGGTATCGCAGCCTGTGCCGCATCTGCCTCGATGCTGTCGACTTGGGGATAGAGTCCGTAAGGGTGGCTCGGTCCCGTCGGCCCCCGGTAGGATGATTCCGACAAGGGAACGGTTGACGACGTTCCCATGCTCAACGTTCTCCCCGGCCTCACGCTCTGCGTATACAGGTGATAAGGGTGGGATGCGGCGGACGGCCCTCGGTAGGGGCCATCGTGGGGAATGTAGACGCTCGACCCGGTCGAGTTCGTTGTCTGCCGGTTGAGCGAATTGGCCTCCCCTTGAACCAGCAAGGAAAACTGCGGAGCCTGGGGTTTTCCCGTACTCGAGGAGCCGCCACTTGTCGCTGGCGATGCCGGGTCTTCCCTACTGAAGAGTGTGGTAGACGACGCTGAGGTGAGGGGCGGCGTTGACGGCGCGGACCTCGCTGACGTCCCCGACGTTGCTGACGGTGTCCCGCAGCCGATATGTGTCGGTCGGAATCCATCCGCGATCGTGCTTTCCAGGGCGAGATCATCCCCATCGTTTCCGTCATCGAGGGATACCCTCGCCGACCCCCTCGTCGACGCCTTCCGCTCTAGTTCACCCGCCTTACCATCCTTCGGCGCCATGTTGGGGGGGGGGGGGGGAACGGGCGTCTCAACCGCAATACCCCGTACGTGTCCAGAAGAGAGAATTGTGGCCGGCGGCCAACCTCTTCAATGGTGGGCGAAGGCTCCCGTCGAAATCATCGAAGGAACTTGGCCAACCTTGCTCGGTGCTCGGTAATGCGTTTACAAAAATCTTGTGCTGGGCGACACTTTGTGCGCTGGCGGCTCCCCTCTCAGCGAGAGCATTCGCTCTCGGGCTGTGCTGACGCTCTTCTTGCCTTGGTAGTGTTTTGTGGTGAGTGCGAGGGCGATTGGCAAGTCCAGACCCCAGCTACGATTGGGACGGGCAGGGCAGGGGCGAGTCTAAGTTCTAGTATTTGGAAGCACTGCGCGCCCACTCTCCAGTCCCGTCTGCAGGTCCTGCCAAAATTCGGTCAACAGATCCAATAATGCCGACAATCAGAAAAAAAAATTGGCCAGGCAAGCAGGTTGCGGAAGAGGGCACCAGAACAACTTGGGGACGAGGGAAAACAGCCTGGATTGAGTCTCGAAACCCGGGAGCAGGCAGCGCGATTGGGGGAAGCGGGCGGGTCTGGCCTCGGACACCCCGGGGGATGCTTGGCATGCTGCAACGCGGCAAGATGCGCAGATCGAAAACGCCAAGCTAGCTTCGGCACGGCGGTAGTTAGTGTACGTCCGTGTAATCCGTACATACACGATGTAGTATGCCGGGTATTATATGTACCGTAACTATTCTGCACATACATTCCACACCACATCAGGTACGGAAGTATGTGCAAATTGTAGGTGCACGCGGATTACGATGCATCACCGCATGTAAGCACTTCCATAAGCAAGTGTGCAAGGCGTGTATAACTATCTGTAACCGTGTGACCACCGAGAATACATCAAGTCGTCCAGTCCAGGTACGAAGTAACTACTTATCTACGCTGCGTCCTGCGGGCGATGGCCCCTTTCCATTGTTGCGCGAGGTATCAGGGGCCCAATCACATTTCTTGTCGGCGAGTAGTTGCTGGTCAACAAGGACCTACTCTCGAACGAGACGCCCTTCCGGCTCACAGACCACGGGACCCCCTGCATTGGACTGCAGTGGCTCGTTGCAGATCGAGGTTCAAATGGCTCTACACTTATTGGTGGAGGGCAGAACCCATTCTTTAAAAGAGTCTCCTTTCTGAGCACGTTTTCGGTCCGGCAGCGCATTGGTGCGCGACGTAAGGAAGTTGGACATGCTTGGTTATTAGCCAGCATCTGCAATCTACTTCCAGGTTACTATGGACCACAACCAGCCAATCTTTCCCCTCACTTGTGATTTGCCGCGGATTGAGCCTATGACCAATGCGGTGCTGCGTGACAAGTTAACTTGCCTGCATCTTCCATAGCCCTACAGGGACAATATGAGGAGTTATGACTAGGCCTGTATGGCATTCTTTACGGAGCAGTACAGTAGACATTTAACCAAATATTTTGTCCTCGGCTTATCGGTGGCATTGACGAACAAGTGTTCACGAGATTAGGTGGCAATTGCCAAAATTTCCCGACCAGCTCGGGAGTGAGCGCTCGCGGAGAAACCGCACTTAGATTCGTACAGAGTGGATGCGTTTTCCCCAGAAGCAAGCGAAGCAACGTCGAGGGAACCTGCGGTGTAATAGCATCGACGGCTGAAATTGAAGCCGGACATCCCATAGCAAATCAAGGATCATTGCCGCCCGCGAAAGTGGATGTCGACATCTAGATGAAAGATGCAGCAATGACGTTGGGTGTCTTCGAGAGAACGCCCCTCTCGATCTGCGCGAGAAAGGGCGCTTCTCATGTTTTCATGGCGCCTTGGTCAGCCGAAGGGCGGACCGCGAAGTGGAGAGGGAGACTTTGGTTTCACCACCGTTCCAAGGAACCGACCCGACGAGGCGGGGCTCTCTGTTCGAGGGGGTTGATTAGCGCGGAAGTTACCGCTCCGTAGGTGCTTCTTGTAACTAAGGTAGGCAATAACGTTATTGTCAGGTTGTTTACAAGTGTTTGACTTAGCACGCACATATCAAGTACATACACACATGTATACAGACTTGGTACATACATAGACCGCACACTACAGAGTACACCAAAAGTGGCATCTCAAACATATACCGCCAAGGCAGGCAATGTAAATATTTTCGGCACGCCATACCTCTCGTCCGTACATTACGCGGAGGTACCAACCTAGGATGGTAAGTGGTACTGTATGTACATACACAGCAGATGGGATGGCAGGTGACAATCGCGACCAGAGACCGCAAACAGCCCAACTTCCCTCTTATACCATACATTGTGGACCGCATACTGCGGACGAGGTATTGGAATGACACGTGCATGCAAGTTCATCTGAGTTTTTCCAACACTCGCCCTATTTCTGAAGGTTTGTTTTTCAATCGACGGCGACAGCCTTCTGTAACGAGTCGAGAGTACCTAGGTAGGTAAGGTACCTTAGCTCACCTTGTAGCATATCGAGCATACACGCTCTCAAAGGCTACCGATCCCAGCAATCGCAATGCGAATCTCTGTTCGACACCTTAAATATCAAGACTGATGAGCAATCGCGAATACTCTGCAGAGCAGCATGTTTATTGACGATGTTGCAGCCAGCAATGGGCCGACTTCCCGCAATTGGCAGCTCGGGGGGGGGGGGGTGTAATTATGTACTCCGTATGCAACCTTCGCATGGTCTTTCAAGCTCAGCTGTTGTTGCCTTCTCCTGCCTTCTCCTGCCGTCTCTGTAAGTCTCCCGTGCTTGTAGGTCACACAACGTCCACGGAGAGCGCCAAAAAACGACCCGAGCACAGCTGGAGACCAACCATCACTTCTGCCAGGCAGCCTTGGTAGCCCCGCCGCTGCCCACCATCTTTTTTCTTTTCACCTAAACTTGCGCCATCCAATCTTTATCTGGCTGCGCTGGCTCGTTGTCGCAGCCTCACTCTCCGCTCACCACATACTATTACCACGACGACGGTGAAAAGAAGATTGTCGCCTTATTCTTCGAGAGCCAGCCAAAGCGACGAATCCGCGCTTCGCCCAGTGTTCTATCTGGGAAGGTGTTGCAAACCAGAGCGACATGGCCGACATGCCCCGAGACCGACCGACCCCCCACCCAAAAGAGAATGCCAAACCCAAAGCCAAAAAAGGTAAAAAGCAGCCCTTCGCTTGCAAGTCCTGTGGACGCCTTGGAAGACTACCAATCTGACATGGTGCCAGCACAACCATCACGCAGTTGTGGATGGTATGTGCATAGGTACGGATTACATACATGGGATCCGTGTGCCCCGTTAGTGTATGTACAATACCTACATAGAGTCTATGTAGGTACAGACCTTATACGTACTATGCATAATTCGTACACGGCTGTACCTAACCACACTGAGGCCTCACCTCGCAGAAGCAACGTGGGTGGGAGGGCAAGACCACACGGCAGGGCGGATACCCGCATCTTGACCGCCGAGCCACGATGCAGATGAGAATAAACAACTGCAGGCTCCTCGGTCTGTCAGCCTTCCCCACCAAGGCAGGGCGCGTAGCGGATGCGCAAGAGGAGGGGCCCTGGGAGCTGGAACACCAATCGATCTTTGCCCGGCTAGTACGGAGCATGCAAATCACCTCTCGCCCGGTGTCGATGGTGAGGCTCCAGGCTCCGGGACACTGGGACGAATCGACGCAGCCAGCCACATGCACTCTTCCACCAGACCAGGCCCAAGATCCAGTAATGGCCGAGACTGTAAATCCAAGATAGGACAGCTGCCCTTTTAATGCCGCCTCCGGAGCCAGGCTCTCTCCCGTGGGATGAGGCCATGTCACCATGCAAGCCTCGTCGCGCCCTCTGTGCCCGGCTCGCACGGCCGCATGGCGCTTATTTTTTTCACGCTGGCATGGGGGATGGACTGCCCGAGAGTCGTCTTCCATCGCGCCTGGCCGTATTTCAAGGCGAAGCCCGTCTTGCATCTGTCCACCTTTTCTCCTCGTCTTTCCTCGCTCCGACAGCAGCAATCCAGGACTCCCACCAGAGTACCTAGCCACCCTCTCGATTGGTGTCGCTGGCCCGTCTCGGCGTCAGACCGACAATCCCAGCCAGCCCTCCCTCGAGACAAACAAGAGGCGGCTAGGTCTTTCTAGATACCCGAGCCAGCGTATCGTTGCGAATCCCAAAAGGGCTCGCCTCCCGACACCATGTCGGGCCGGCCCAGCAGCAGGAGCTCGAGATCGAGCTCAGGCTCGCACGCTTCCGGCGACTACGAGGAGCTCCGCTTGCCCAACAGCAAGGCCATCAAGGCGCTGATCTACTTCTGCGGTCGAGACCCTCGGAAAGCGAAGAGCGTCCGCCGCTATTACGACGACGACTTCGACGACCGGAGCTCCGGCTCCGGCGGCTCCATCTTCTCGCGGTCGAGCGGAACGAGCCACGTGTACCTCGTCGAGTCCACCCACCCCTATTGGTATCAAGACGGGCACCCAGACGCCGCATCCTACTCGTCCTCTGCCAGGAAACGCGAGCTCTCAAAGAAGGGCAGGCCCGCGGATGGATTCCAGAGAAGCCCGCGGACGAGCACCTGGAACAGGCATGCCCGGGTCGACGCCGACGCCGACGCCGACTACGACGACGACGACAGCAGCAGCAGCGAAGGCAGCGCCGCGGGCTACGGCGGCCAGTATGCCGGTCCGTATCCGCCGCACCCCGGGAATACGCCATCTCAGGGGGTTCCTCCTCCTCCTCCTCATCATCATCCTCCTCATCCTCATCATCCTGGTCTTCAGGGACCTCCTCCCGGGGCCTTCCAGCCCGTGTATAGCTACCCTCCCCGGACCACCCCGCAGCCGACCCCCGTGGCCCGCTACCCTGTCCCTCCACCGCCGCCGCCCGCGGCAGCGGGAGGCATGCCGCCACCGCCTCCCGGAGGCCACTTTGTGCCTGGCCGTGGAGGTGTCCAAGTGTTTGTGGATGGCTGAGAGCGGTGATTTGGTTTCGTTCTTCGAGCACGTCTCGGGTCACACGGTTTACGAACGGCGTTTTTCTCTTTGGGTACGATGTCCTCCATGGCGTTTGGGTTCAGGCGTTGTTACGGGCAATGCTCTCTTGTAACCTCTGTCCACTGGCTCCGCGTCCGGGCAAACAGAACGGATACCTTTCCTCCTCCTTTTTTTTTTTTTTTTTCGCAACGGGCTGTTGGGTTTCAGCGCGATAGTTCTTCTCGATGGCGAAGGCTCGTTTAGCCTACCTCTTCTATTGAGAAATGAATTCTTCTTCTTGCTGCGGCAGTTACGAGCTTTATCCCCCAAAATCGTCCATCCGTGTGAATGGCCAAAGGCTAGCGACTCGCCCTTCGAGGCCCACGGATGTCCGTCCCTCCTCAATTGGCACCCAACGTGGAGAGCAACGAGCCATGAAGGCTATCTGTTACCATCACGAGCATTCAAAAGGAGAACAGCCGCATCCGGTTGTTAGGTTACTTGCTAAATGTCCGGCACGATCCAGCCATCTTCTTCATACCTTTACATCGCACTTAGACCGTACCGGCTGCGGCAAATACCCGCGGGGGCGGTTGATCACAGCGCGAGCATAACGCTTCACACGTGGCGTGATAGACTTCAGCAGGGCTATGAACTACGAAGATTCGTGAGTTAGTCGGTCATTCGAATTCCCCTCTGGCGCGTTGTGTTTGTTCGCCAAAGGGGTTGTGGTGGCTCCTTGAGTAACGATGCCGTCGTGGGCTGCCTCCTGAGGCATGATCAGCTGGGGGGGGCCGGGAGGGGGCCGGAAGAGGGGGAAGAGAACATAACCATCTCACGCCCTTCATTACTTCGGACTTGCACACTACAATAAATGGCGAGGCTGTCCGGTCGGTCAAGATGGAGGGGTAGTGGACGGACACGAGAAGGAACCGATCAATCGGTCTCGACCTTTGACACTTGCTTGTACCACCAAGGTGCGGCAACGATGCTTCATCCTGTTGCATCTTTCCGAAGCGAGACAGTTGTGCTCCGTGCGAGACAGCACAGGATTGTCTCGAGATGAGGCAACACCGTCTTTCCGTGGAAGAGTGGTCCTGTCGAACCACAAAAGCGAGAGAGCCGCGGGTTCTCAGGTTCTGCAGATGCCCGTGACAACGCATCTGGGGGCTGAGTCAACCCTCACCAATCGGATCGGGCATTGCGCGACTTAACAGACGGCCGTGTAGTATCTATCCAGGTATGTGCGGAGCCGTTTCGGGAGAGGACGGGAGGGGTGGGGGGGAGGGCGCCCCATAAGGCCACACACCTGCATGTCTCTCTTGGCGCCTGCGCAGGGCAAGGCAGATTCCCCGAGTTCCCGATTGTAGAGGTGCATTGCATCCGTCCGGCGGCAACCGAGAGCATCGTAGGGCAAGAAACCAGGCGGACCAGAGGCATATACCAGAGGACTCTGGATGAAGAGGCAAAAATAGGCAACTGCTCCTCAGGTCGCCTTGTACTTGAAGAGCACGTCGCAAGTCCAGTTAGCTGTTAAGCTAGCGCAGGTAGGTGAGGAACTCGGCTTCGCGCGGAAACTTGCACGAGCCATAGCAACCCTGTGGTCCGCGGCCAGCCGGGAGATAAAAGAGCTCCTGGAGCCTCGGATCTTAGGGAGAGGATGAGGATGAGGATGTATTCATAGATTCATAGTGATGCCTGGCCAGGTATGACGGCATCCGAGACCAACCCTCTAGAAAGGCTAAGTGACCTTACAGAGCAGGCAGGAAGTGCTGCGTGTGGAAAAGGCACACACGGTGATTTACTCTGCAAGGCATAAAGGCCCACGGCTTGGAGGCCTTGGCAAATATCTAGGCAGCCGCTGCGGCGGACCCCACACAAGTACTTGGCGAACGGGAGGGCTGACCCAGGAACACCCCGACATAACTAGTTATGAGCTGCACTTTCAAGGTACCTCCCTGCTGAGTACGGATGTCTCACCGCTTTCCTGCACGGATTACAGAAGGTCGCTAGAGTTCAAGGAGGTCTCTCTACTAACAAATCGCCGGGGCGCCTAGGCTTTACGGGTACCTACGGAGTACGCAGGTAGGTATCGTGCTGTCTCATCTCATGCCTCACCGCCTCTGGCCGCACATTTGATTTCAGCACTCCCACCTATCTTGCCGTAACCCATTGGTGCAACGGGCTCGGGGGCATTCTGAGGACAGAACTCATGCATCTCGGCATACAGTCATCCTCGACTGGGATCCTCGCATCACGGGTGACACATCTCGGTCAGCGGCCCCGCCCAGGTCTGCAATGCTCGTCGTGCAGGAGCGGGCGGCGCAGTAGCGCCAAGCTTAGTACGAGCGCCGAGCACCTGACGGCTGATGCTTGCTCAATGACCCATCCGGCAGCCAAACAAAGACCATCAGCCAAGTTTCACTGGATAGACAAAACTCCTTCCGCTTGCGCAATGCCCAGTCACTGCATCTCGAAAAGGTTGTGCAGCTCGGTGAGGACGAATAAGTGGCGACTTAACTTGTATGTCCTCAAAATCTGGGGACAAATCAACGACATTCCTTTTGACATGGATTTGTTTAAGGGGGTTGCTGTACAGCGTCTTGTTGGGCAGGCTGCTAAGTGTGAGCATGCCCTTTGCAGGGGGAGGACCCCGCGTTCTTCAGACCCCACGCAGGGTGCGCTCGTGGAGCTTTGTCTCAACTCCTAACAAATAGCGTTGTAGCTAGGCCACTGCAGCAGTTTGCATCCGATCTCCCGGGACGGCCGCCGCATATCTCTCGCAGGACGTAAGGCAATGACGAGCCGCGACCAAGCTCTAGAGCTCCAACCGGATGCCGGGATGCATCGATTCTCGGGCTGTGTCTGCAATTCCACCAAGCGACGAGACCAACCACATATAGGATGCCTCTTTCCAACAAGCAGGCTTTTTTTCCTTCCCCTGAACGTGCTGCTGCTGCCTTCAGCGTGTGGGGAATAACACAGAGTGAGACTGAGGACGAATAAGCCAACCGCTTGCTTGCCTTGAACAAGCCCAAGAGCCCTCCAGTAACCTTGCAGTGGAGGTAACGCAGTCAGAATCCCGCCGAGCGGGAACCCACCTCACCGTCGACCATCCTCTTTACTTAAGTATCAGCCCTACCACGCCTATCTCATGCCCTCGTAGGTCTTCGAGCTGTATCCGTTCGGGAATCTCCCGGCCCTGCCTACTACTCCAATCCTTTACCTTACTCTTTTGCTCAACCCACGAAACCATCCCGCCCTCTTACACGACGACAGCTCCGTGTGCCCAACATGGACGCCCTTCCCTTTTCGGCCGAAGGTGGCGAAGCGAATGTAACGCGTTTCTCGCAACAACAACTTCTAGACTTTTTCTTCCCGGGCTTTTCAGGTGTGTCATGGACCGGCTTTTACGTGCCAAGTTGCCGGGAGCAAAGCTGCTTCCAGGGACCCCAAGGCGGCTTGAGCTCGACACCTCGGGACCGCGTCTTTGATGTGAGCATTCCGAATTGAGCTGACAGCTTTGGTCAGTGATCTCGACCGCCGCGAGCAAATACCTACATGTCGACCTCAACCTGTACATCCCGCTGATCCTCCTCTGCGGCTGCCTCACCTTCCTATGGCGCTATTTCACCGACTACTTCTGGGACCTGGTCGAGTCGCATCTGATGTCGTACGCTAAAAAGAGAAGCCAGCCGTTTCAGTTATCCGGAGTGCTGCTAACACTGGTTCTCAAGACGAGTCGACATTCGCATCGACGATGAGACGTTCAACTACATCATGGCCTGGGTGTCAAGCCAGAGCTTTTCCCAGGGTGCGAGGAGATTTGTTGTAAATACAAACCTCAATAGTGTAAGTGAGGAGACCACTCGGATCGGGAAAAATAGCACGCGCCGAAGCTGACACTGCTGGTAGCGATCATGGCATCTGTGCGTAACTATTATCCTAGAAATCCTTCACGATCTCCTACGACAGCCCCGAGCTCTTCGAAATCCCGCAAGATCCCGTTGCTAACTTGGTTACTAGATGGCGGAATTTTGTGGAAGACGATGACGATGAGGAGGATGGCGAGGACGGATATCTGCAGAGGAAGAAGAGGAGGTCCCTCGCCTACACGCCCACGTTTGGCTCTCACTGGTTTCTTTACAAAGGCCGTATCCTCATTTTCCGCCGGGCCCAGAACCCGCACCAATCTCCGTTCATGACCGCCAGCGAGCGCGAGGAGATCTCCATCTCGTGCTTTGGGAGGAACCCCTGGATTCTGAAGGAACTCCTCCACGAGGCGAGAGAGGCGTACCTGAAGAAGGACGAGGCAAAGACGGCCATCTATCGCGGGACAACTAGGTCCGGCAGCGCGGAGCCACACTGGCAACGGTGTATGTCGCGGACTGTGCGTCCCTTCTCGACGGTCATCCTCAACGACGAGGTAAAGAAGACTCTGATCGACGACGTGACCGAAACTTAAAAATTTTGGGCGGCAGGTAGATGGAGGCTAACGGGGGCGGGTGGGAGGGCGAGAGGGTGCGAGAAAAGGAAGAAAAGAGGGAGAGGTTGCGAGAGGGTGGGAGAAGAGGGTATTTATACCCAGAGGGGGTGGTCTGTGCACGATGCCTGCGCGCAACTGAGAGTTGCGCGAGCTAACCGCTTTAGGCTTAGTGGCCCAGGCCCTGTGACCGACGTGCTTCAATTGCTATTGTGCGATTGAAAACAATAGGGAGGCTAAACCCAAAATGGGTCTGAATAGGCCTGAATAGAGGTCACATGCTAGGTCACGTGATCTTTTTTTTCGCTACATCTCACCCTCCCTCCAACCCAACCCTCCAAACCAATCCATTCCACTTACAACCCACTCCCAGCGCAGCGCAAATCCTAACCGGCTCCGAGCCAAGATACTCCAATTCCTCGAAGTTCTGTAAAATAGTGCCGGGCGGCACACCAACATCGCTCTGGCGGCCAAGGGTGCCTACCAAGCCAACTAGTAACGTGTGCCGGGCGGCACATACAGCCCCCCCTGGAAGCCAAGGGTGCCTCCCACCAGGCAACGTGTGCCGGGCGGCACATAACCCCCCCTAGGAGCCAAGGGTGCCTCCCACCAAGCAACGTGTGCCGGGCGGCACATACAGGTCCACCCGGAAGCCAAGGGTACCTACCACCAATCCAACCAGTAACGTGTGCCGGGCGGCACATACAGGTCCCCCCGGAAGCCAAGGGT
>NW_027192586.1:541683-569087 GCF_042370625.1 Thermothelomyces heterothallicus | reverse complement strand
CGGAACCTAAGGGGAACACTCAGGAATAAGGGAACCAGACAAGTATATTAGATAGCTAGTCACTCATCCTGGTGGACTCTGGAGTTCACCAGTGATAGCAACCGCCCTCACAATTTCAGTACTTCTAGCAGCATCGCACTATTGTGAGAGACAACTCTGTTGTTGTGAACCCTTTGGCTTCACCGAATCCCTCAGACGACTTGCACACTTGTCCCGCATCACTCACCTTCGTCTGAACCCTTTCAGAAGAAGTCTGAGTTGGGTTCGTCACACCAAGGGTTAAATACCTTGTTCGCTAGCTCGGATTTGACGTAAAGGATAATTAGCGGCTTCCCTAGAGTGAACTAGAGGCCACTTCTAGCGAATTGATCTAGGAATATATAAATCGCCGTTAGATTTAACCGCTATCTAGAAAGAAACGAGGCTAACCCCCGAAGCAGAAGACTTCTGGCTAGACCTAGGGTATCGTACCTAGCTAGGAAGAAGCCAAATAATACCTAGAGATATATACCTTTAATAGGCTACCTTAAATCTGTTTTAACACTAGAAAACCCATTACCATTCTTTATACCGTTATCTTTGTTGCTACTTTCATTCCAAACTCTACTGTTTACTATATATAGGCTACTTTAAACTGTATATCTAGCTTAGTTAGCTACTAAATAACCCAACTATTTAGTGAATAGGGCTAAATAGCCTACCTATTTGGTATAGTAGGGCTAAATACTAATAGCTTAAGCCTTCTTTCATCCTATCTTTAAAAGCCCTGCCTAAAAACTATAAAAACCCCCCGATTTCCTACTATTTTCTAGTTTTTCGAACCTCTTCAATTCTTCCATAATTTCTTTAATAACCACCTTCTTTTCTAACCTTTAAACTCTTTAATGCTAGCCTTTTCCATTAACGTAACTATATAGCCATCTCCTATAGCTTATATACTACCATTTCTATCAAAAGGAGGCCTTAGAGAGTATTTTCCCACTACCTTTTGTCTCATTCTATCGCGTACACAAGAAAACCACTCACTTTCGTGACTTTCGCTAAATTTGTCGACCTAGAATAGCTTAGTCCCATTAGTTATAATGGCCAAGTCTAGAAGCAAGGCTAGAAAAAGCGACAAACAGGCTACTAAAGGCGCCTAGGGCCCTATAGTAATAATAGTAGTAGCTATAGTAACAAGCCTAGCCACCGGAAACAAGCCTCTGGTTAGCTAGCAAGATATACCTATATCGTAGTCAGCAATAGTAACCAAAGCAGCCGACACCCCGGTCACCGTGTTTACGCCTATCAATCGGCAGAAGAAGTAGACGGCCATAGAGGCGTCTGACTAGGCATAGGCTATACCTACGCCCGTACTAGGCGTATACTCTAGCCCTATAAGCGAAAATAACACTCTAGCAGATAGTAATATCTAAGATCTCCTTGAGAACCTAGACATAATACTAGAAAGCGGTATAGGCTTCACGGCTAACCTAGGTACCAAAGAGGAATTCTATAATGACCTGGTAACGGGTAGCCCAATCTGAGTACGCCGTAAAGAGGCAGCTATAGCCTTTAAGGGCGAAGATCCTAATATGCTATAGTATAACCTATAACGTATACCCCCTCGAGTCGCTAATGCCTCTTGTAGTATCACCTACGACACTTTTGGCCCTCTATACCTATAGTTTCCGGAGGACGCTATAGTCAAATGGTATTATAATAGTAAGACGGGCGCTATAGCCTAAGTCCCTAGAAGTATGATTAATATGGTCTATATTAGTAAGAGCAAATATAAGGTAGTTTACCTACTAGCTATATACTACTTTGTTAATAGCTACTAGTTATAGGGAGAGCAAATGACTATAGCTAACTATAAGACCTTCTATAGTATAGATAAGGATAATACTACTAAGATTCCCCGTTTAGAGGCTAAATTTACCTTTGTTAAGATCAAGGGTAAAATAAAGGTAATACTATTTAGTGTCATTATAGGTACCTCTATTATAGTTAACCTATATAAAGCTACTAATAGCGATAATGACTATATTATACTAGTACTGTTTTTCGCTAAGCACTATAAGACCTTAAACCTATAGGGAGGATTCTAGCCTTATGCTACTGATGGTAATATAGTATATAAGATAGGGGGCACCTATATAGTTACGTGCGCTTAATATGTTAGTAAAACCGGGTAGGTCCCTGTCGATATAATCAAGGTACACTAGTATAAGTAGCTAGCTAACGCCTTCCCTAACATTCCTATAGATAAGGATATTACACCGACCCCTCTATTGCTAATCAAGGTTGCCATTACTAAGGTATAGGATATAGTAAACAAGAAGAGGCCTCTGACACTACTAACTACGTGCCAGGTAATTCTGACGCTCGAGCCTACCGACTTCCTATCCTATAAATCGGATATAGCTTAACTAGAGTAGGACTACTAAGAGTCTAGCCCTACTAACGCTACCTAAGATACGACTACGTACCTATATACGTATACTAGCTTGCCTATAGCTATACTATAGGGTACCAAGTAGCGTAACGAAGAAAGTATATCGGTCATTAATAAGACTATAGCTAATACTACTACTAGCCTGACGGCCTAGGCCTTATTATAGCCAGACTTAATACTCTAATCGCCTAAGCCCGTGCCTTAGCCTATTACGCCTATTAGGCACGCACAATATAGGGCACCTACCGGTAGATTTGCCTATAGGACTAAGAGGGATCCTAAGGACAAAGAGGAGGAGGCCGAGTCCTAGGGCAGGCTTAATAATACGCACGTTACCTTTAACAGCCTCGAAGAGGCCGAAAATACCCTTATAAGCATAGAGTTTAACCCCTTTACTAATACTAATGTCATCAAGTCTAGCCTGTTATATCCGTCTATAGCTATAACGATTAGGCCTATCAAGGACTACCTTGCCTATACCTATTAGGAATGTCGTAGTAACAAGGAAATGCTTATCTATACCTGCTACTAGATCTGCCGTTTCTACTAGAAGGCTAGTAATGACTTGTATAGGGCTAATATAGCTATATACAGCCTTAAGAAAAAGCTAGAGAACGCGTATAAGGCCTACTATACTACCGGTATAGTACCTACTAGTATACTAGAGCCTAAGGAACTACTAGTAGCCTATATCTATATACCGAAGGGAGATAATAATACCTTAGTTAATAGTTACCTATTTAAACTCGGCTACCTTTACTACGGCCTGACTAGTCACTAGGGCCTATACTTAGCGCCTATATACATTACTATAGCCTATAGTGCTACTAAGGATAACAAGACCGACGAAGACTTCGCTAAACGCCGGTACCTAGCCACCGAGGCTAACCTTCTTAATATAGGTCAGGCTATAGTCTAGAGGTAGGATACGGCCATTAGTAGCGTTAAAAAGGACCTTAACCAAGTTAAGGAGGAGCTTAGGCAACTAAAGGAGGCTTCTACGGTTACAAATAACAACCATACAGCTACCCTTGACTAGAGGAAGGGAGCGGACGAGAAGATATAGCAGCTAGAAGAAACGATCGCCTGGCTTACCGAGTATACTATGGCAATTACCGTACTACAGAAGGCTTCTAGGAGCCAGGAGCCTATAGCTCGCCTACCTCCGCTAGCTACTACTAGATACGGTACTCCCCTAAATTCGATTACTAGGCCGGTAGTATACCTGCCACCCGCGGCCACTGGCTAGAAACGCCTGCGCTCGGATACGCCTATATAGGAGAGCCCCTTGTATAAGAGGGCTACTAGTACGGTCTATAGTAACTACACCCTAGTCAGGGATGCCTAGGCTAGGGCTAGAACACTTGCGCGGCCCCCTTAGGAGCATCTATCTATAGTGTCGGCATTTATCATAAATTTAGGAACTGCTAGGAAGAAGGACTAAGGGACGGATAGATTTGATAATAGGAGGACAAACGGGACACTTGCTAGGATTGTTACTATAGACAAATAACTAATATATTTACTAAGTTATAACGGGTTGTCATATTTTTCTTTTCGAACCCCGGCACCCATTATAGTATATGGCTATTAGTAGGTTAGATCCGATAGACCTACTAATAGGGATGATAAGCTAGGGGTTATAGACATGTATTTAGATAGTATCCCTAAGTGCCTCTGGCACTTAGAAGAATTAACGTATCTTATCACTACTTCTGTAGACCTGTACTAGTTAGTCTAGGAGTGCTGCCTATAGCGCAAATACCGCTATAGTGTTATATCTTGTAGCTAGTCCGAGCTATAGTCATTTGTAGCTATCGAGCTGTAGTAAGAGCGCTAAGGTAATTTAAGATACTAGCTAAAAAGCTACCTATATTACTATTAAGCAGATTAAATAAGAGTATAGGGAGGAATATAAAGTCTAGAAAAGGCACCTAGAGAATAAGATTCCTAGTACTAATAGGTATTACCTTTATATAGTAACCTTTACCAAATTCCTAGAAAAGACTAATAAGAATAACTATCTTCCTTTTGACGATAATAACCCTCTCTAGGTTCTACCAAAGGAGCATTAGCTACTAGCATTTTTTAACTTTAGAGATAGAAAAGAAGTCCTAATCCCCTAGTTAGCTAAGAAGCCGTTATTAGAAGTCAAACTCCTATCCCCTAAATGTCCTAGGATATAGATTAGTAACGTAACTATAATGTCAATTTACAATAGTAATAATAATAGATTTGACTTTATAGATAGTAATGTGACAAACCCAACTTAGACTTCTTTTAAAAGGGTTCAGACGAAGGTAAGTGGTACAGGACAAGCGTACAGGTCGTCTAAGGGATTCGGTAAAGCCAAAGGGTTTACAACAACAGAGTTGTCTCTCATAGTAATACGATGCTATTAGGGGTACTATGATTATAAAGGAGAGTTGCTATCACTAGTGAACTCTAGAGTCTACCAGAACGAGTAACTATCTATATATATATATAACCTTCCCAGATCACCTTGATCAGTCCTTAGTCAGTGATCCTAGTAAGCCGCTTATTGCGATTAGTGACTTTACACTGATCTTGGTAATCGTAAGCCAGTATACGGTAGGGCTTATAGTGCTCCCTACGTTATGATTGGTTCTTCCTGTCCTTTCGGCTTGATTAGCCTATCCGTGCCGGTGGCCTAGGCGGCATCTATATATATATTTCCGTGATACGATGCCCTCCCTCCAAGGCTTTTAACCCGAAAGCCCTCTTAGGCTGTTTCAAATAGCGCTAACTCCCTCTCGTAACTTGCTCCTATAAGTTCCCCCCCCCTTGCTCCCTTCTGCCGTTTACTATGGCTGACTATATGAAGAAACGCTATCGCGATACAACACGTGAACGTCGTATCTTAATTACTACGATTAAGCGAGACGGTTCCAAAACTATACCGTATTCTAACTATTAGCGTATAACGCCTAAGAAGCGTTATATTATATCGGGAAATTCTAAGAGGTGCTTAAATTATACGTGTAAGGGAAAGTCTTATGATAGGCTGAATATAGTAGATTCCTATAAGTAGCTTCTATTTATCCTCTTGTTTCTATTCTAACTTGTTATAATGTTATATAACTAGCGTAAGCAAGATAGGCTAGAGGAGGAAATTTTAGCGATAAAAGATCTACTTTAGTAAACTTTAAGCTACCTTATACGTTTATATCGTTAAAAACAAATATTACGTGACTAGAGTAATAAATTCGTTTATCGAGGTATATAGGGTTTAGATAAGGAGGATAGGGTAATAGCTCTAATGTTAGACGAATAGGATTTAACAGGTTAGGTATAGGCGTTAGGCGCCTTTAGTATAATTGACTAGGAAGTAGTTAGCTTGTCCCTAAGGTCGGCTCCTACTAGTACTTCTTCCTTCTTAGACGCCGGTTAGGTTCCTAAGTTAGCCCCTATAGTCGGTTAGGATTCCTCTAATAGAACTATTCTAGTTTCTTAGGGTAGTTTAAGTTCTTAACTAGCTCCTATAAGTTATCTTCTATTCTAAAATCAAGCCATTTGACTAGATACTATAGTTCCCCGTTAATAATATATAAATCTAGGATTTCCTTGACGTCCTATTCTTCCTCTTCGTCTTCTACTTTAATATTTATAGCGATCTTGGCGTTTTTCGGTACTAGTTCGAGAAGTGAAATATAAAAAGTATCTATCTATAATTATATAGATAATAGTAACGATAATCGGTAGTTAGATGTCGAAATTCGTTCTTTGATAACAAAGGGTCTAACCTTCTTAAAGTCTAGCTTCGTGCTTAGTCGTTTGGTTCGTAGGTTTTATATGATTAGATAGACTTTGTCTCCCCTCTCTAGGTAAGGTCCCTCGAGCCTATGTTTATCGTAGTAGTTCTTTATTCTGGTTCTGACAAACTCGAGTTCCTTTTTGAGTTTCTTATATAGTGCGTGTATCTGCTTTACTTTGACTGCCGCTCTTAGTACTATGACCTCTAGTCCTTACCTAAGGTCTGCTTTATATCCGTAGTTTGTAAAGAACGGTATAACTTTAGTTGTTTCTATTGGCGTTATATTATAAGCGAGTTATATTATTAGCAATAGTATAACCTAGTCATCTTGCTAGTAGTTAACATAGGAACGGAGGTATTGCTTGACAATTTGGTTTAGTCGTTCTGTTTGTCCGTTAGTCTATAGGTGATATACTATTAACAGTTTGCTATTAACGCCTAATCGTTATATTAACGCTTGCCAAAACTTCGATACAAACTTGGTATCTCTATTAGTGATCTATTCTTACGGCTAAGCGTATACTAATATAACTTACCGATAGATTATATCTACTAGCTATTTAGCTATCTAGGACTCCTTATAGGGAAAGAAGTATACCTATTTAGTTAGGCGATCTACTATAATAAGAATACTATCGTAGATTACTCCTATAGCTATATCCTTAGATTCTAGTAGTTTTGTAATAAAGTCTATTATAACTAAACTCTATGGTTTGTCAGCTGTTGGCAGTGGCTAAAGTAGCCTATATGGCTTATATCGTATCGTCTTGCTTCGATTACAGATGTCGTAGCTCCGTACGACTTCCTTGACTCGTGCCGTTAATTGTAGAAAGTCGTAATGTTTCTTGACTTATATGATAGTCTTCGTAACTCCTTTATATCCTCCGAGTTTCGACTTGTAGAGTTCTCGAATCATTCGTAGCTATTGGTCTTTATTATAGATATACGCTTTACCTTGGTACCAGAGTTTCCTATCTTTTTCTTCTACTTCGCTAGGTACTACTAGTCTAGGTGCTGCTTAATATTATACCTCGTTAATCCTTTCTTCTCGAAAGATTATATAATATTCTAGGAACGAGTCAAGTAGATTATCTTCTATAGGTGTCTACGTTTTATAATATAGTGTTCCGTCTATTTATTCCTTGAATAATAGTAGCGTTATTTCTGTTTGTCCTTCTATATAATCCGTTTATTGGCTTAAAGCGTCCACTTATACATTTTCTTTGCCTTTCTTGTAGCAGATCTCGAAGTTAAATTCTATAAGGAATTCTGCCTATCGTATTTATTGTCCGTTAAGCTCCTTTGTTATTGTAAAGTACTATAGATTCTTATGATCTATATATACTTGTACTGGTTTAATCGTACCACTAAGATATAGTCACTATTCCTTAAAAGCTTCGACAATTATAAGTAGTTCCTTGTTATAGATTAGATAGTTAAGACGTAATCTATCAAGCTTCTTTGAAAAGAAGGCTATAGGATATAGCTTCCCTTGCTTGTCTTATTATCCTAACTGTCCTCCGATAGCATAGTCTAAAGCGTCCGTTTCCACCTCGAATAGCTTCTTAGGGTCTAATAGTACCAGTACTAGATCCTTGGTAATAGCGTCGCGAATCTACGTAAATACTTACTTGTGTCGCTCTTCCTATTAGAACTTAGCGTTCTTCTTAGTAAGCTCGTATAATAGTTATACGATCGCTCTAAAATTCCTAATAAACATCTAGTAGAAGTTTATAAACCTGATAAAACTTTGTACTTCTATAACTAACGTCGGTTATAGCCAATCTTTGATAGCTTTAACCTTTAAGGGTTCTATCCGAATTTGTCTTAGGGATATCTTATATCCTAAAAACACTATCTGCTTAACATAGAATTCGCTTTTCTCCTTATTAACTAATAGCTTATACGCGTATAATGCGTCTAGCACTACTCTTATATACTTCTAGTATTTATCTATCGTCTTAGAGAAGATAAGTATATCGTCAAGATAGTATACTGTAAATTTGTCGAGAAAGGGTTAGATAGCTTGATTAATTAGGGCTTGGAACGTTACTAGCGCGTTTGTAAGTCCGAATGGCATGACAAGGTACTTATAATAGCTATAGGGTATCCTAAAGGCCGTTTTCTACTCGTCGCCTTCTTTGATCTGTATATAGTTATAGGCCGATAGTAAGTCAAGACGCGTAAAATATTAGGCTCCTAATAACTAATCTCGGAGCTATAAGATTAGCGGTAACAGGTATCGGTTTTTCACGGTCTGTTCGTTAAGTTACTGATAGTCGATATATAACTATAGCTTTCCGTCTTTCTTAGGTATAAATAGGATTAGGTAGCCTGCTAGTGATATCGATAGGTAGATATATCCTCTTCGAAGATTCTCCTCTAGATATCGCTTAAGTTCTTCGTTCTATATCTAGCTTATATAGTAGATCTTAAAGAACTTTAATCGTACTCCTTCCTTAAGCTTGATCTCGTAATCCTATAGGCCGTATTCTGGTAATCCTTCTAGATACTTCGGTTCGAATACTAGGTATCCTTTATACTCCTTTGGTACTTCCTCGGTCTTATCTCGTTTCTCCATTTTCTAATAGTATACGAACTTGGTTCCGTCTATAGCGATACTAGCGATTTCTCCTATCTCAACCTATTGCTCTAATTACAGTGCTCCGTATTCGTTAACGGAGAGAACAGCTATCGGCGGTTTAGCTCGTTCCTCCTGTCGTAACGTCGGTATCGTTATACCGCTTCTTCTAGAGTCTATAGTAGTCTATCTACTACTACCCGTCTCTTATAGTAGATCCATAGGATATGCCTTCCCTTAAGTATTGTCCGCTTACGATCCTTGTATACTCCCTATCATACCGGTCGAATATAACTCTGTCCGGGGTCGTAGGTAGCTACTATTCTTCTAGCTAATGTCCGAGTTATAGTCTTTATATTATAGTAGTCCTAGTATTATATCCTTGTCGTCGCCTATATCTATAATGCTAAATACGACTACTATAGTCTTCCCTACTATAATAATATTAATTGGTTTAGTCTCCCTATGTACCTATTATGTCGGGAATAGCCCTTTAACTATGCCATACTTCTATTTCATCCTCTAGGGTATCTATAGCTAATTTATAAGTATTGGCGAAATCAGGTTCATCTCTACTCTACTATCTATTAGTATAAGCATTTCGTATTGCTTCTATTATACCATTATCTATAGTTACTTGTCTTACTATCGTCATCTAAAGATTATAGCGATTTCCTATATTTCTGCTAGGAGGTCTTGATATAGTAGTCTCTTATACTAGTTCCTCCTATACTACGCTACCACTCGCCGCTATATAGGCGTTAATAGTTTTTAGGCCCCTTGAAGGGCCCTAACCCGTTTCCTAGGTTAGTACTAACCTCTTTGATTATTCGGCTAATAGCGGCTTTGTCAATTGTTCTTATTTCTATAAGCTATTAAGTGCTTATAGCTTCCTACCATTAGGTCTATTCTACTTTTCGTTATATAGTCTATAGCTTTATCTAAAGCTCCCGAATTCGCGATTTCTTTTTGTCCGCGTGATAGAGACAATCGTTGCTCTAGCATAAGTCCTATATGTCTTGTCCTATTCCGTAGTGCCTAGGCCAGGCTTGTCTTGGAACTACTGTAATGCCTTCTAGACTCCGGGTTTCGATCTTCTAGAGTAATTCGGCCGCTCTGTTTCCTATGTTATAGACCTATTCCATAGGGCGTAAACTTCTATCCCCGTTTTCCTATTAGGTTGGCTAGTGATTATTTTCGAATTTATTACGGAAGTAGTATTAGCATTCGTATACTATACATTAGAACTAGGGCACTTGTATATATACTTTATATCAAGGGTATAGTTATATAGCATTACCTAGAAGATATTAGAATTCTTTTCTAAATCCTTCCTACTATATATAGACTATAGGTACCCTAATGTTAAGGTAGGAATATTTCTTCTAGTAGCTTTCCTATATATATTTGTCTTTTCTATAGTTTATATATATAAACTAATACTCTAGGTTCTATATGTTATAGCTAAGTTACTAATCGTTAAAGTACATAGTATAACTATTAGGTCTATTATATATTATAGGCTATTCCCCTTTAATGGTTTCTATAATATATTAGAGTTCCTTTATTTCGTCCCTTATCTCGTTACTCTACTAGGCGAGTCAAGTCAGGTATCTATCTCGTTTACGTAACTCCATATTAAGCTAGAAGACTTCGTTACGGTACCATTTGATCCGTTCCTAAAGGAATAAGATATTTGGTCTAGGTCGGTCAACTCCTTAGGTATCGGTTATCTACAATCTATCCCGTCTCTACATGACTATAAAACCCTACTACCTCAAGGCTAGGAGAATCGAAATCGGTGGTATATACTCCCCTACTATATCCTATTCAGCAATGCCTATCTTAGGGTCTATAGTAACTAGTTCGGAGTACGGCGTCTATTTGTCTTTATTATTATTATTATATTCAAGATTGTCTATATCGCTATCCCTGTTTTCGTAGCTCGTGGCTACTACTTTGACAATGTCCTTGGTTTCGTCGATAACCGTAGTTTCCTTTCCTAGGACTGGTTTCTAATCTTTCTTTAGGCTTCGACATTCTTACTTATAGTGTCCTTTCTTTCTATAGTTATAGTAAGTAACATTAGACTTGTCTTTAGCCGTCTTCTTCTTATCCTACTTCTATACTATATCTATATCTATAGCTCTAGGATATATCCTATATAAGGTACTAATGTATACTTGCTTTTTCTTGTTATTAGCCTTAACTATAGTTCTATTTATTTGACCTTGTTTCCACTATTCCTATATATAGAGCTAATCGTCAATTCTAATGGCCTATATAATATATTTATCTAACGTTTTAGGCTAGTTATACTTATATAGCTTGTCTTTAACCTTTTCCTTTAAGCTATTATAAAATAGTTATATTAATGCCTTGTTATTAAGCTAAGACTTAAGTATATCCTATCTAAATTATATAGTATAAGAGGCTACTAACTTAGTCTATCAGAGATTAGCAAGCCTTTCTTACACGTAAATCTTCTCGTCTTTGTCGCTAAAGACCTTCTAAAGCTCTTCTTCGAAACGGTCGTAGGATCGGAAGACTACCTATATAAAGGCGTCTCGGTCGTCCTCGTCTTCCTTAGTAAGGTAATCATTCTACATAGGTTCGAACTATCTAAATATCTTACCCTCTAGTCTTATAGCTATATAGAGGACTTTGGCTTTATTATCTAGAAACTTGTCATTATTAAGCTGGAAGTAGGATCGGAGGTTTATTAAAAACCCTATAAGATCCTCCTTAGTTCTTCCGTATTTACCAGGTAGTTCGATCTTAATACAGCTTACTTTAGTAGTCTTAAGTGCCTTGATTTTAGTATAGGCCTCGTTAACTAGTTTCTACAAGTGCTTTTCGCCATTCTCAAGTTCCTTGATTCGAGCTTAAGTAGCCTTATCTCTCTAGTCTAACTCCTAGATTTGCTACTAGAGTTGACTAAGCTAGGCAAGTAGCTATTTAGCTATAACGTTAGTAGCCATATCGATATCAAGGTCGAAGTCACCTCTATTCTAAACCATAACAGAACAAAGGGAGTAATAGCAACGTATAACAAACCTAACTTAGACTTCTTCTAAAAGGGTTTAGACGAAGGTAAGTAGTATAGGACAAGTATATAGGTTGTCTAAGGGATTTGGTAAAGCTAAAGGGTTTATAACAATAGAGTTATCTCTTATAGTAGTACGATGCTATTAGGGGTATTATAATTATAAAGGAGAGTTACTATTACTAGTAAACTCTAGAGTCTACTAGAATAAGTGATTATCTATATATATATATAACCTTCCTAGATCACCTTGATCAGTCCTTGGTTAGTGATCCTAGTGAGCCGCTTATCGCGATCAGTGACTTTACGCTGATCTTGGTGATCGTAAGCTAGTATACGGTGGGGCTTATAGTGCTCCCTACGTTATGATTGGTTCTTCCCGTCCTTTTGGCTTGATTGGCCTATCCGTGCCGGTGGCCTAGGCGGCATCTGTATGTATATTTCCGTGACAAGTAAAGATAGATAAAAAGAGGATATCAAGTTACTATCTCTATCTAGGGTTAAGAAGGAGTCTCTATATATAGCTATTATTAAAGATATTAGGAGGTTTAAGAAGTAATAAGCCTATAAGTCTATAGTAGTAATGCTAGGGATAAAAGATAATAACTATTACTAGGAGGCTAAAAGAGAAGGTATAAGAGAAGGTACTATTGTAATTAAGAGTATTAAGAGTGATAGGGATAGGGGGTATAATATAGAGGGAGAGGGAGATGAAGGCGAGTTATATAACCTATTATTTGACTAGTTATAACTAGGTAGAATTAAATTTTACTATGTTTTTGAGCTTTTCAGAGCCTAGTTTATAATTAAACTATTTATAGCTATTTAAGGCTATTATTGTGATGGTAATTGAACTTGATGGCACCTTTTGTAAAGACGTGATTATATAGGAAATTTGGTGGCGATGTGTCCGGCTATATTGGTATGTCCGGGGGTTTTGGCCCTACCTGTCGGGAGACAGGTGGTAGTCCTGAACTAATTAGTCAGCAACTAACCACCGGGTACTAGAGCTGCATAAGTGAGAGTTCGATGAGAATGGCTTGGCAACTCGGCAACCCTGGCCAAAAATTTGGGGAAGCTCGAGCGCGCATCGCGTGGGCAAACGAAACGATCATCTTCGGCGCAGTCGACCCCGGCGACGACCCCACGACAACCTCGGACTGATAACTCGACCGGCTGCCTTTTGGCGCCGTAGTATGCTTGCGGCTCGGTTCCAGAATTTACCGAGTCACTTCTAGGGAGAACGCGGGCGGGGGCGGAAATGGCGTCGTCAATGGCGCTCCTCGTCCGCAGGGGCGCCGTCTGCCGCAGCTGCCTCCTCGCCTACGCCACGAACATTGCGCCCACCCAGCGCAGGGACATCTCGACCAGCTGGCTGAAGAAGACCGAAGAGGCGAGGGCGCAATGGGAGCAACGAGCGCGCGAGATCCAGGAGGGGAAGCGGCAGAATTTCTGGGACATGCTGGAAGAGCGGGGCTACGTCAAGGACACTGCTGGGTAGGCAGGGTGCATTTTGCGCGTACTCCGAGGGCCGCAGCCGTTCTAACGCGTCGGGACTGGTGCAGGTCGAAAGAGACGATCCGCGAGCTCATGAGGACAAAGAGGATAGGCGCCTACGTCGGCGTTGATCCCACGGCGAGCTCGATGCACGTCGGCCACCTCCTCCCCCTCATGCCGCTCTTCTGGATGTACATGCACGGATACGGCGCCTATACCCTCCTCGGCGGGTCGACCGTCAAGATCGGCGACCCCACGGACCGCATCAAAGACCGCGACCCCATCAGCAAGGCCGACCTGGCCATGAACGTCACCAAGATGCATTTCCAGATGAAGAAGCTGTGGGCCAACGTGGAGCTGCAGGCGAGGAGGTTCGGCTACCAGAAGGAATGGGCTTGGAAACGCGGGCTGGTCAACAACAACACCTGGTGGAATTCGGTCCCCATGCTCGAGGTCTTGAAGAGGGTGGGCGCCTTCATGAGGATCGGGCCGATGCTGTCTCGCGACACGTAAGTAAAAACAAACGAGCCCGGCCTGCCGACCCTGCTCTCATACTCTCTCTCTCTCTCTCTCTCTCTCTCTCTCTCTCTCTCTCTCTCTCTCTCTTCTCTTCTTGACTGACACTCTCATTGCACAGCGTCAAGCGCAAGATGACGGAGGGGAACGGCGTCTCGTTTGCCGAGTTCTCGTACCCGATCATGCAGGGTTGGGACTGGTGGATGCTCTTCAGCAGGAACAAGGTGCAGATGCAGATCGGCGGGTCCGACCAGTACGGAAACATCGTGACCGGCGTCGAGCTCGTCAAGGCCGCCCGCGACAGCGAGCCGGATCCCTCCAGGCGCCTGCCTGCCGAGAGCCCGCTCGACGACCCCGTCGGTTTCACCGTCCCGCTCCTGACGGACTCGTCCGGTGCCAAGTTCGGCAAGAGCGCTGGGAACGCGGTGTGGCTTGACCAGTACATGACCCCCACGTTCGATCTGTATGGCTACTTCGTCCGCCGGCCGGACGCGGACGTGGAGAAGCTGCTCAAGCTCTTCACTTTCCTGCCGCTGGAGGAGATCAAGAAGGTCATGGCGGAGCAGGTGGAGGACCCGGCCAAGCGTGTCGCGCAGCACCGCCTCGCCTACGAGGTCGTGACGTTGGTGCACGGCGAGGCCGCGGCCAAGGAGGCACAGGAGCAACACCGGATGATGTACGGCAAGGGCGGCCCGATCATCCAGTTCACGACGACGAAAGCGCCGGGTGACGAGTATGCGGCCCCGTCGGGGGAGCCGACGACGCCGAACAATGCTCCGCGGATCGACATGATCCTCCCCGAGTCCCTGATCATGGGCAAGTCGATCGGCCGCATCTTGTACGCCGCCGGCCTCGCCAGCAGCGCGAAGGAGGGCCACCGGCTCGCCGCGCAGCAGGCCGCCTACGTCGGCGGGATGCCCGGCCGCAGCCCGGGCAAGGGCGAGCCCATGAACCCGGCCCAGCTGACGTGGAACCCGGTCAAGCTCTGGTTCCCGCAGGAGACCCAGAAGTACCTGATCGACGGCAAGATCCTCATCCTCCGCAAGGGCAAGCACAACGTGCGGGTCATCCAGATGGTGAGCGACGAGGAGTACAAGGCCTCGGGCCAGCACTACCCGGGCCAGCCGTACACGGGCCGCCTCCGCGCCCTCCGGGAGCACATGGCGGCGCTCAAGGCCGGCAAGATGACGCCCCGGGAGGTGAGGGAGGCCATGCAGCAGCCGACCGAGGAGGACGACGGGGCGATCCTCAAGTTCCCCAAGGAAAAGAACCCCGAGCAGACCAAGCTCGAGGCGCAACTCGAGGAGCTGCTCAGGGAGGCCGAGGAAAAGGAGAAGAAGGAGAAGGAGAAGGAGAAGGAGGAGAAGGAGGAGTCCGCCGACACGAAGCCCGGAGCTTCCTCGTAATTACAGTGCGAGGAATAGCCCGGGTGAGAGAGAGAGAGAAACAAAAACCGGAGAGGGACAGGATGGAGAGCCGGCTTCTCGGCTGTCCTTGTAAGATGTAGATCTTGTCTTGCCGCGTCAAGCAGCTCTGTATAACTAAAAAAAACACTTGTTCTGTACCAATATAGAAAAGGACCCCGTGGGTGCCCGGGGCAACTGCCTCTGTACTAAAACTTCCTATACATATGTTTAACAACGGCACACATGACTATATATACTACATGCGCGTATAAGTTATCCATGTGCATGTGTGTGTTCGTGTTCGTGTGTACGCGTAGTACGAGTGTATGTATGTATGTATGTATGTATGTACGTGCCGGCTCCCCCGTCACCTGTACAAGACGGTCAGGTCGCCCGCGGGGGCGGGGAAGCTCTTGAGCTTCTCCATGATCTCGGCGTCGGTCAGGTTCTGCTCCGTGATGATCTGGTCGAAGGGGTGGGCGCCGTCGGTGTACTTTTGCAGCGGGTCGCCGCCGGCGACGGGCCGGGCCTGGCCGGTCGCCAGCGCCGCCAGGTACTGCTTGGACACGACGTACTTGTGCACGCGGTACAGGCACCCCTTGATGACGCCGAACTGGACCAGCCGCCGCACGTCGACGTACCGCAGCACGTCGAAGCCCGCGTCCATGTGGCCCTTGAGCCACTCCATCACCGTCTTGCCCACGCAAAAGGTCGTCATGAGCTTGATGAGCATGTAGTTGGAGACGCGGTACGGCTGGTTGGGTGGATGATGGTGGGGTTGATGTTGTTGATGATGATGATGGTGGTGGTGGTGGTGGTGAGGGTGGTGGTGATGGTGGTGGTTTTGATGGAGGTGGTGGTGGTGATGGTGGTGGTGGTGACCGCCGGCGGTGTGGTTGTCGTTGGAGTCGTGGTCGGTGTACGTCTCGACAAGACCGTCGCCCCGCCGGACGGACTCGCCCGGTCGGGTTGCGGATTGCTGCTGCTGCTGCTGCTGCTGCTGCTGCTGCTGCTGGTAGGCGGCGCTGCCGAGGCCGACGCAGACGTAGTTGGCGCACTCGTCGACCATGCCGTCGACGTTGGCGATGAAGTCGTGGATGCCGGGCCGCGGCGCGTAGCAGGCGCCGAAGAAGAACATGTCGAGCAGCAGGATGGTGTCGTAGTAGAGCAGGTGGCGCAGGGCCAGCTGCGTCAGCTCGAGAGAGACGTCGGCGAGGATGGCGATGCGCCGCACGTCCGAGACGCCGTCGATGTGCTTGACGACGCGCTGTAGCGTCAGGTCCCATGTCGAGTCGACCACCTCATCGAACTTCATCTTGGCCACGGGTACGTGCCAGCCTTTGACTTCCGGGGGTGTGGGATGGTATGGGAAGAGCTTCATATTGATCGTGTTGGCATCGTCTTGACAAGGGAGGAAATAAGGAGGGGAGTCGGCGTCAGCACGATGAGATGAGAGATAGAAATTGCAGAAAGGGAGAGAAGGGGGGGGGGGGTTACTCACCGACTGGGATCATGCACTCGCCGTAGTTGTTAAGGTCCTCTTTGATGATCTCCAGCAACGACCCGATCGGGCGGCGGGTACCGGAAGCGTCGGCGTCCTGGCTGAGGAAGCCGCTCTGCTTCTCCATCTCGGCAAACGTGACGGCCAGCCGGCGGACGACGCGCTCGTAGGGGACCTGGTCGACGTCATGGTCGACGACGAGGCCGAAGTTGAAGATGAACTCGTTGCGGTCGTACCGGGGGCTGGGGATGGAGACGGGGAAGCCGAGGACAAAGTACTTGCCTTCGGGGTCGGCGACGGTGATGTAACGGTTGCAGAAGGCCTGGCGCGGGATGATGTACTCCTGCAGCACGCTGTAGTCGAACAGCGGCGGCTTCGTCGTCGGGGCATCGGGATCAGGGACGATGCAGCCTGGCGGGCTCTGGGCCACAATCTTGGTCCCTGCCGCAGAGGTTAGCGATGCGGTGGTCTGTCTGAGCGAAGGTAGGAAATTACATACCTTCCTGGGGAAAGAAGCGGGCGTAGAATATCCCCTGGATCATTTTCCCAATCTCTTCTTTCCTGGCATATGAAAGTGGGCCGTTCCACGAGCCCTTGATGCCGCTCCGATCGAGCTCATCGAGGGCGAGTGGCAGTCGAAAGGAGGCTCAATGTAGTTCCATCAGAGGAACAGATTGTCGTGTCAATCGCACATCCGGGTGTATCTGGATGATGCTAATGCCCCAAATCGGGCACTAGTGAGTGAGTGGTTGATGACTGATGTGAATGGACTCCTATCAGTGTTGAAGTTGAAGGAACTTGGCGACTGGCAATCAGCCTAGGAGGGGCATGCCGACTAATACCCTAACCCTCATATCTGTGTTTCACCTGGTTTGGGAGAGAAGATGGCGCCTCGGGTACCTTGACCTACTACCTACCTTAGCTTCAAGTCTTTTTGAGGTCGTGCATTGGGTTTGCGGTCTATGTCGAAGCTGTCGTCGGCAACTATCTCAGATTTATTCGGGTATCAATTGCCTGTGTTGCCGGTGCTTCCTCCTTTTGATTCAGAATCAAGTGCTTCGTACAGAGAGTAACTCACATGAACAAATGCTTCGAAGAAAACGGATTAATCACTCCGTCCACTCCGTAGCTACATATTTTACGAGCCTCCCTAAACCCCGGAACCAGGACCGCTTCACAGAAGGATTGCTTGTTTCGCAACGGTAAAACCACTGTATACTAGCGCATATATATCTCTACTAAGACTCTGACCCTCCGGTCGGCGTGATGTCCCTCTTTCCAAACCGCGCGCCGAACCCGCCAATATCCCTGCGGAAGAACTTGCCGATATTCTTGAGGTTCTCGTTGATGGTCGCCTTCTCTTGCGCGCCGGTGCCGGCCCCGCCGCCAGCCCCCGGCCCGGTCGCGCCCGCCGTGGTTCCCATCCGCTCGACACCGTCCCGGGCCGCGTTCAGCAGCTTCTCGCCGAGCGACGCGGCGTCGAACCGGCCCTGCAGGCCCGTCGCACCCCCCAACGTGGTCGAACCGCCACCGCCCCCGACCGAAAAACCGGACATGCCGCCGCCGCCGCCGCCGCCGCCACCGCCACCACCTAGCCCCATCGACGAGGACGAGGTCGACGACGGGCCCGGCCCGGCCATGAGGGGTGTCAGCAGCGGCGAGCTCTGCACCAGCTGCTGTTGCTGCTGCTGCTGTCCGCCGGCGGCGCTCGAGGCGGCGTCGCGGTGGATGGCAAACAGCTCCATCAGGTGGGCTTGGTCCTGCTTGCGCACGCCCTTGAGCTCCAGGATCTTGCGGAAGTTGGTGTCGGAGCGGTCGCCGATGTGGATCAGGTAGGCCTGAACGAGCCCCTCTGGCGGCGACGGGCGGACCTGGAGCGTCTTGAGTAGCGGGTCGATGCGCCCCATCGCTTGGTTGACCCGCTTGAGGAAGGCGGCCGGAGGTGGGTGCTGCGACGGCGGGGCGGATCCCGGGCCAGCGGGGGACGAGGTGGAGGAGGAAGTGGTAGCGGTGGTGGTGGTAGTAGTAGTAGTAGTAGTAGTGGTGGAGGCAGAAGTGTTGTGGTAGGAGAGCAGGTTCTCGAGCGATTTGGTCAGGACGTATTTGTCGAGGAGCATCTGCTCCGCGCCGACCTCGCCGACGGGGCGGCACTGGACGACGTTGTTGATGTAGGCTGTGGCGAGGTGCTCGACCAGGTTGTCGCAAAAGGCGCGGGCGTACTGCTGCTTGATGACTAGCGGGAGGATCTCTTGGGCCTTCCCGTTTAGGCGCTTGAGCAGCTCGCCGACGTATGAGCTGTGGTCGCTGACGCTCTCCATGCGGCTCCAGTTCGTGTTCCTCATTTCCCGCCAAGCACCCTCGCAGTCGAGCTCGACCTTGGCCACCAGGGTCATGACGGCGGCGCTGGCGACCCCCATGAAGGCGTCGGACTGCGACGAGAGGTCCACGTTGGAAGCCATGTCCGGATCGATCCTCTTCTTTATGCTCTCCTCCAGCTGGCCGGTGTTGGTGTACCAAAAGTCGGCCGAGTTCAGGACCAGGATGACCTCTTGGACCGGTGGTCCCTGCGGCCCGCCGCGCTGCAGGAACGCAACGAGGACCTGCTGGGCGTACTCGTCGAGGTACTTCGCGAACGTCTTGCTGAGCTCGAGGAGCCGCTCCCCGGTGGACAGCTTGGCGCACTGCGAGAGGGTGAGCTTATAAAAGTGGAAGAGTTCGATTGCCGAGGGGATGACGGCCTGTGGAGAGAACTCCTCGTCGGGCGGAATGAGCGGTTGCGTCTTGTACTTTGGAATCATGGCCGCCAGCGCCTTGTCCTGCAGCTCCACCCACAGGCTCAGGTACGGCTCGAAGGCGACGGATATGGAGCCGTTGAAGTTCTGGATCCGGTCGTCCGCCGAGCTCAGGGTGTCGATGCTGGCCCGGGGCTCGCTCGCGAAGCGCCGTTCCAGGCTCTGCTCAAAGTCCATGGTCTCCTGCAGGCAGCTGAGCAGCAGGTTCACGTCGAGCTTGGCCCCGTCGATGCGGCGCATGCTCTTCTCCAGGATGCCCTTGAAGTCCTCCCGCGTGCCGTCGCAAAAGGCCATGGCCAGCGTCTCGCCGACCCGCCAGTGGGGCGGAAAGATGGAGGCGTGCTCCTCCTCGTGCGTCTTGAGCATGCGCCTGAACCAGGCGTAGCGCCGACCGATGTTGTCGAGGCTGCCGGCCTCGTCGTTGCCCCGGAAGACTTGGCGGTACTCTCGCAGCTCCGTGTTGACGTACCACGTCACCAACCTCGTCTTGGCGTGCTCCCCCAGAGCGTCCATGACGAGGCAAGCCTCGACCAGGACGGCGCGGCGCGCGGCCACCTCTCCCTTTGCAAAGGCCAGCTCAAAGTCCTCGCAGACCTGCTCGAGCAGCTCGCGCTGCAGCTCGCTGACGTTGCGGCTCAGGACGGCGATCTGCTCGATGCTGCGATAGCTGTTGAAGTGGCGCATCAGCTGCAGCACCGCCTGCAGGAGGCCGGCGCACTCGCGATACTGGCGGGTCCGGGCGAGGCCGCGGAGCTGTTCGTAGGCCGTGGTCAGCATCTGGAGCCGCTTCAGGGCGGTCATGCTGAGGGTCAGGTTGCGCTTGGTGCCGTCGAGGCGCTTGATGTCGGCCGTCATGGTGGTGATGTCCCGCTCCGTCTGCAGGGCGCGGCTGCGCACGCTCTCGATGCGCTGGAAGAGCGAGGCCAGCTCGGCCTGGGCCGACCGCATGCGCTCGAGCGACGAGTCGGGCCCGTAGGCCTGGGCGGCCTCGAGGGACGCGATCGAGCGGGACAAGTCATCCTTGTGGCGCCGGATGGCCGACGAGACGCGGGATACCGATGAGACGGTCGAGGGGTGCGAGAAGAGGAGGTTCAGGTGTGCGATCGGGTCGTACTCCACTGCCAGACATGGGACAGGTCAGTTACGTTAGTTATTATCCTTGCGGCCTGCCCCTCGCGCGGACAGCGAGCCCGTATCCCGGAGCCACCACATCGCTAAGGTCGTCGGCCGGTCGGTCGGTCCGTCGGTTGGGTGGTTGGTCGGTACAGTACTCACCTGAATCGAGAGACGGGGATTCTGCAACGGAGATGATGTTCATGGTGCTCTCGTTACGAACCAAGTGTCCCGCGCAGTTAGTTATCTACCTCGGTGATCGACCTTGGCGAACCAGCCGCCTCCGTGCTGAACGAATTTATTAATTGGACAGTTGCAGTCTCGTGTTTCCCAGGTTGTGATTGTCAAGGGTTGTTTAAAGGTTGGATGCCAGGTAATCCGTAGAGGATGCAACTAAGAAGTTACAGATTAACGGCTGCAAGTTAAGGTCAAGGTCCTCTCTAGGTAATAACAAGTAATAATAAGTGGTCAATGACCAATTGGCAGCAGGAATGGAAGCCTGGAGTTTGAGCCCAGTGGCAGGCTTGGCAGGCCAGTAACTGGGAATTAAGCTAGGCCCACCTGCAGTGCGCGTTCGACCCCTGCCCGGTTAGCTTTGTGGCCTCGATAAGGAAACATCCAGCGCGGCTATCGCCAGTTTGACACCGACAACACCCAAACCTCTTAAAAAATTCCATTTCGTGCTCGCCCCCCTAGAGGGAGACTCCCACGACAGCACCACCGGGCCAGGATGCCGCGCCGGACATCATGGACTCCTCTGCCGCAGCGTCGACGCTGACCAGGCAGCGCCTCAGCGTCGCCTTTTTGTCGCTTGCCGCAACCGCGACCGTGGGCTACTTCTGCTACCGCATCTACCACCCGCCGCTCCCCGACCCGCCCCCGGACCGTCGGCTGCACCGGAGCAACGCCGTCCGCCACCGCCGGCGCTCGATTCCCGATGTCGTCCGCGCCCACAGCCGCGAGCCGTCGGAGGCGTCCACCACCTCGATCGAGTCCAACGCCGACGAGAACACCCACCTCGGCAACGTGCAGCCCTTGAACGACGCCGAGACGGTCGCCGACGACCATGTCATGGAGGACAACTGGTACGATGACGCCAACAACCAGTTCGCCGGCCAGCAGCAGCGCGCCGGCCAGAACATCGTCAGCCTGCTGTTCCGCGTCTCCGAGGATAATGCGCGCCGCAACGCCTATGTCCACCGGGGCTGCCTGTGCAACGGCTGTGGCGTCACTCCGATCCGCGGCATCCGCTACCGCTGTGCCAACTGCACCGACTTTGACCTCTGCGAGACGTGCGAGTCCCAAGGGCTTCACACGAAGACCCACATCTTCTACAAGATCCGCGTCCCCGTCCCGCGTCTCGGGTCCCGCCCGCTGCAGCCCGTCTGGTACCCCGGCGACCCCGAGAACTGCGTCCGGCTGCTGCCCAAGCACCTGATGGCCAAGCTCTCCAAAGAGACGGGCTTCGAGCGCCCCGAGCTGGAAGCCCTCTGGGAGCAGTGGACCTTCATGGCCAGCACCGAGTGGCGCGAGGACCCGGACGAGCTCGGCCTGGCCATGGACCGCAAGACGTTTGAGCGCTACCTGGTCCCGTCCGGCGGCTACCGCCACATCGGCCCGAACCTGCTGCACGACCGCATGTTCGCCTTCTACGACGACAACAACGACGACCTCATCGGCTTCTCCGAGTTCCTGCGCGGCACCGCGTACCGCAAGAGGAAGGACAGGCTCCGCAAGGTGTTCAAGGGCTACGACATCGACGGCGACGGCTACATCAGCCGCCGCGACTGCCTGCGCTTGTTCCGGGCCTATTACGCCATCTTCAAGCACATGCACAGGGACATCCTCGACGGCCTCGACGACCAGGTTATGAGCTCCACCGAGGTCGAGCAGCTGGTGACCAGCAGGCAGCCCCTGAGCAGTCTCTTCGGCCGCGAGGGCGGCTTCTCCCACGCCGACACGGACCGCCCCATGGAGGGCAAGGTGGTCAACCTGAACACCGGCGAGGTCCACATCACGGACGGATCAAACAGGGCCGTCAGCGAGGACACCCCCGACACTGACGACCGCCGGTCCATCCTGACCAACGTCTTCACCCGGCAGGCACACGTTGCCGAGAGCCTCTTCATGCCCGTCATGGACCACCCGCGGTCGACCGGCGAGAGGACCTCGGGCCTGGAGTATCTGAACGGCTTGCTCAACCCGCCGACGCGGATCAGCGACCTGCCCGCGCTTCTCCTCGGCGAGACTCGTGATGGCGATGACTTTGTCGTCGTCGTCAATGGCAGCGGTGGTCAGGACGGCCGCAGCGGGGACGACAACTCGTCGAGCGCGAGAGAAAACGGCGGTGCTTCCGGCTCCGGCGACGACAGTGGCGATAATCGCGGCAGCGCAAATAGGTCCTCGGGATCCGCATCCGGCGATGGGAATCAGCGCCGGCCGTCGTATCGGGTCGCCTCGAGCCGTCGCCTGAGGGTGAACGCGCGGAGAAAGTTGTTTGACCGTTGGAAGAGGAGGCAGTTCTACCTGGACGAAGAGGAAGGAATGCTGCCGCCCGAGGATTGGAGCGAGGACGACGACATCCTTGCCAACCTCAACGGCCCGGTTGACGAGTCCGAATTTGCCCAGCCACCCCCATCCTCTCGGTCTCGCTCGTCCTCCAAAGTCAGGTTTGCCGAAGATACCGATGACTTCGAGGTCAGGTCCAACCCTTCGACTTCCTCAAGGAGCATCCCCGAGAGATGGGGCGGCATTGAGATCCCGGATGCCGAGCGAGACTTGGGCAAAGAGATCTTCTACCAAGTCAGCCAGCAAGCCTTCAACGAGATCCTAGACACGCTGTTCAAGGCGAAAGAGGACCTAGCCGTGCAGGCCGCCGAGACCAAAGCGCTGCGCGACCAGCACAGGCCCTTGTTCGAGTCGATAAACCCCGACGAAGACGACGAAAAGGACGGCGCAACCCCCGCAAAGTCCAAGGCGACCGAAGACCCCGAATTGCAGGAGGAGTTGCTCGCCAGGAGCGGCTATACCATCGACGAGGGCACTCAGAATGACACCCCCAAGCCCGAAGAGGACGAGACCAGCGATGAGGGGGGCGACGACGATTCATCATTGCCGCCTCCAGTTCCAGAGGAAGGGTCCGCCGACGGGTCCTCCTCGTCTGCCGAAGTCGCCGAAGTCGATACGTACCGCGACCCGACCCTGCCGCAGTTCCGGCCCAATTCCGAGGCAGCATCCCGGGCGGGCCGAACCCAGCAGAACCCGCCACCCGCCTCCTCCCGGAAATCAAGCGCCAAAGCAGCAGGAAAAACAGCGGCCGGGGGCGGGAAGAAGAAACCAGCCGCCGCCGCCGCCGCCGCACCCAAGCGGCCGATCCCGCGCGCCACGCTGGTCAACTGGAAGCGTCTCGACCTGGCCGAGCAGGAGGCTAAGGAGCGCGGCGGGTGGGGCCGGCTGAGCTACGACGAGTTCGAGCGCATCTACAAGAGCGCCGAGGCCCGCGGCAACCGGCTGGACTACCTGGGCACGTGGATCGACTTTTGCATCCCGTCGACGTAAGACGGGAGAGAGGCCGGCGTTGCCGATGGTAGCGGTAGCGGTAGCGGTAGCGGTCAGTAGACCTTGTGGATGCGTGCGTGGGGCGGCGCGGCGAGCGGCGGTCGAGCTTCACCGCGGACTTTACTCGAAAGTGGGCGTACGAGGGGAAACGAGCGGTAGTAGTATCTGACGGTTGATGCAGTGGGATATGGTGCGCGCTGGTATACTTTGGTACAGAGCAGAGCGGCGACATGGTATGCGGAGCGTGATGCGAGGCTTTGCTTGGACGGGTTCGGAAGGGAGGGAACAAAAAAAAAAAAAAAAAAAAAAAAAAAAAAAAAAAAAAAGAGAGAGAGAGAGAGAGAGAGAGAGAAAGCAGAGCGAGAATGTGTGCATCGTCGTCCTTTACCTTATCAAAATGGGCCTGTTGTGTAAGAGATAAAAGGCATTGTAATCATTATTGAAGGCGGTGTTAGTGATGGTCTGGTAGTTCTACTACAACTTCGCTACGAATGAGAAGGTTCTCATTCCACGAAACCCTAATATCTAGATATAACTGGCAGACGATATCATTGTCTCATTGACGATGAGACCATTATATGACTTCCAGCTTGTTTTCCGTTCTACGCTGGTTTCGACAAGCAGTGGGAGGTGTGTGTGATGATCTAATTAGCGGAGAAAGTTGGGAAAAAAAAAAAGGGGGGGGGGGGGGAGGCAAAGGTAAATATATACACGGGCCACAACCTCGATGACTCGGCAACGGAATGCATAGTTAATTTAGTCACAAATCATCAGAGGATCAGGATAAAACGGTGGCAGAGAGCATTACTTGTGTGTTAAGAAGATTCCCTGTTTGCGAGAGACCCCACGTTGCGCGTCGTTATTGATCAGGATCTCGGCCATCCTGACGAGAGTGCTGAGCTCAGGAAGTGGCTGTCCCATGCCATCAGCGAGCTGGATTTCCAGCCTCTCGTTCGCTGCCCAGGTCGGCTGAATGCGTACAGCGATTGCGTCAAGAAAGGCGTAGATTCCTCGAGCGCCCTGCACTTCCAGGATGTTGTGTTCGCTGGCTCGCTTGAAAGCGACATTGAAGTCTCTGATCCAGCGCTGCGGATTGACTCCTGAACGCTTGGCTGCATCCAGACTGGCCATATATTGCGCTGCAACCATTGTATGGAGCGTCCCGACAGATAGCGTAAGCATGGAGCGAAGCGCCTGGATGATGCCTCTGATGAGGTTGACATCCTTCTTTCTGCGCGCCTTCGCGGCTTTGTAGAGTTTGGGATCCACGGTATGCGCCAGCCATCGTTGCAACTGTCCCATGCGCTTCCTAACGTCTGCAGCGTGCGCGATGTCTTTGTAAAAGGAGTCTTGCAGTCGCGCGAATTCGGCCATGACGGCTGCGTCTGAAGGCATCAAATCCGCAGACGTCGAGGGCGACAATCCTTCTGGGAGTTGCTCCTGGGACGCCAGGATAAGGTTATCTCTGGCTTGCTCACGGGTTGGGCGCTGTGGATCTTCCAGATCTGGCTCGCGGTCGCCGTCGGGGTCAACGAATCCCCATATACCGGCGGATTTAGCCCGCGACTGCAGTTTAATGTACCACGAATTCCAGGAAATGGGCCCTGTGAGGCGCGTGGAAGTGTCGACTGGGATCTCGGACATGATGGACGCGTCGTCGAATGCTTATTGAAGCAGGGTAAGAGTGTTCGTAGTGGAAAGGAGCTACCACTGATATTGAAGATGCGTCGGCAGAGGAGCAGTCAAGTCGCCGGGCTTATAACTGCCGAACGCAGTGGTAAGCTCCGGGAGCGTTATAGATAGTCTCTGCAGTGGGTGGCTGTACGGAAGGAAAAGTGCCTTGTTGAACTATCTACAAAGGAGACAAAAACGAGTGATATTTATAGATAAAGGAACTGGCCAATGCGTTGAACAGCCTCATACAGCTGTGGCATGCGTGTGGCTAATACTCTTAACTAGAAGCTCCACAGCTTCTGACACATAGGTTCTTGTGCTCAACCGTATGACAAATGACCAAATCTATACGTGTAACAAGATAGTTATTTGTCTCCTGGCGTTGACAGTACGAACCTGCGCGCTGTAACATGGGACGCCCCGTTCATGATGATCATTAATTATTAATTACTCCCCGTAATCAAGTCGACTTGCGCGAGTGGAAGGTACCTCTGGTACATACGCATTATGGCCCCTTGCCTAAAAACTTTCACTGTAGATTTGGATTCGAGCCTGGGGTATGTATCTCGGAAGTTGTAGTTGCGCCTGGGAGGGTTTGCAATGGTCTCGATCAATCAAACACCATCAGTTTCTGGCGCATGCCCAAGTTCTACTTAATTAGAGAGAGATCCTCCAGGGCTGACTGGGAAGCTGCCTTTGGTACATCAATGCTCGATCGTAGGATATGACACCAATTACCGGTCTCATTGGAGAAGCCTGTCCTGATCTAACTGGTCTAACGGATCGTAACGGAGACCAGCGTTGTTCCTAATTCATGCGTCAAGACTTGTCACCCACCCGTTGAGTTCCGGTCATCAAAGTCCGCAGCCAATCGTCGGTTCTCAGCCACCCACCGAGCTGTTGCCTGTAGGAAATCGCATGTGATCACTGGAACCTGTACCCGACGTCGGTGATGGACATGATGGCGCTCAAGCATTCTCCAGTAGAAAGTACACAGATTTCCTTGATTGGTTGACAGCCACTTCTTGCATAAGGTGTCGTGGCACACCTGGTGATCGAATTGCCGGTGTGACCGCCTGTGTGTAAACCTCTGCTCACTTCCCGGATTGTGGTCAGGTTGGGCAGGTCAGGAGCCGCCAGGGCCAATAACGAGGGGCGGGTTGGTGAGGTCCCGGCTGTAGGGATGTTGAAATGAGGCCCTACATACCTCTCGTTTCCTGTTGGTTTTCTCAACCCTCATGGGCCGCAGGTATTCGGGCATTGATCTATTCCCGTAGCCCTGACAATACTCGATTGTATGCGGTTGGGCTTGCTTCATCGTATCGCTTGGCGCAGTGTGTCATATGTGGCGGAAAACTAAAGAGCTCGTGTTTGCGAGGTTGGTTCCTTGTAGGTTCTTTGTCAGAATAATACCTACTTAGGTGCAATTTCTAGAAGCAGCAATTCCGGCGTCTCTTTTGCAGTTTCACATTCTTGAACTGAGGCGAATACTGTACCTCTAGGGGGGG